>NC_142249.1:37975887-38120887 GCF_052056855.1 Sturnus vulgaris | reverse complement strand
TTGGTAGGAGGAAGGACTATATTTCCTCCTTTTTTTTTTTTTTAACCTACAATAAGATGAAAAATCTCCTTATTTGCTAAGGTTACAGTGTTGGTTTAATTTTCATAGGAGCAGTGGAATATTTTGAAGTGAGTAACATTTACCAAGTCATTAGTTTTATGCAAACTAGGGAGGAAGATGAAAGAAAAAAAATTATCAATTATTTATAGATTGTTAAAATGTATCGTCGTGCAGTGCTACTGTATAGAAATGACAATTAGCCAAACTTACCTTCTATAATTAATAATGCATATATTATGCTCTTTGGGCAACTAATCACCAGTCCTACAAATCTGTTTGACACCGATGAAGATACCTAGGCACACGCACGGGTTAAAAGGAGGAAGGCAGAACAATGTTCTCCCATTAAGGAATGGCCAGCTGGAACAGGCTCTCAGCTATTTCAGCGCTCCTTAAACTCGCGCCGCTCTTCCAGTTGACAAAATGGTGGTGGGGTCTACCCAAGAGCTTGACAACCTGATTGGCACATGTGAAATCAAAATCCCAAGGCTTCTAACGGGAAAGGTCTCCCAAACTGGCGGTTTGACTGATACACTGAAAGGCAACCCACCGCATTTATCACCCTCTGCCTCGGCTCGAAGCTTGGGGAAGACGGCGACAGCAGTGCTCCTTCTGTCCACGCTACTGGCCAGGCAGGCGCGGATCAGCAGGCCACGCTGCGCAACCTGTTTCCCCGGCGGTACAGATTTGGAAGCTCTCGAGGGGAAGCCGCTCCATTCGCACCTCTCAAAACAACAGGCAGGGCTGCCACGCTTTCAGCGCGAGGAGCCGAGCGGGCGAGAGGCAGCCCCGGCGCGGGTGTGAAGCGATGGGAGCCTTCGCTGCATCCCGCCGGGATGGGGCCAAGGTGCTCCAGTGCTCTCGGACAGGTGGCTCCTCCTTGCCTCCAACCTGTTTTTACCTCCTCTGTGCCTTAAGGAGGGACTCTAAAACATCTTTTTTTTCATTTGAAACTGGGGGGTGTCTTTCCCTTTGAAAGGTGCTTTTTTATGCTTTTTTTTTTTTTTTTTTTTTCCTTTTCTTTTTAGCTTTGTTTCTCCCCTTTGGAAATTTGATCTCGTGATGCGGCTATTAGTGCCAGGTCTCTCGCTGAAATGTCACTCACTGCCATCCCCCTCTTTTTTTTGTGGGTTCCTAAGAGCATCCTTATGGCAGTTGTGGTGGGATTCAGACACTTAGATGCTGGCAGCTCACCACGGCAGGGAGTTACCCTGATGTATCCACGTTATCCTCCAACCGTGCCAAGACGTGAGGAGCTTCTGGGACACTTTGTGCAGAGTCTCAGGTGCTCCAAGGCATATTAAATGGCACATTAGATGCATCAGAGTTTAGCAAATAGATTTACCTGATGCAGCTGAGTGTTTATTTATTTGGAGATTGTATCTCCAGGCTTGCAGCCCATCTCACCCCCTTTTGCTCTCAGAGGTGGGTCATGCTCCGTCCCTGGCATTATTTGTAGAGTAAAGGACATGAGGAATTTGGGTGTTCACAGGCAATGTTGTCCCCGCACATCCTGACAATAATCTCTTGTTATGGAAATATTTTGATTTACAGCTGCAGATCTTTAAATCTATAGGGCACAGCTGCTCCCATGACTGGTGGCTCCTTGGATGGGAACCAGTGCCATGCTGAAAAGCCCAGGTAAATCATCAGTTTGTGTTCACTTCACTCTGTCCCAGTGATTTCACTGCACGATTTTCAAAGGAAGATTCCCCTCTGCAAAACCAAATGGTTCCCACCTTATGTTAAGCCCTGATAAGGATTTGTTAGAAGCTTTGATCACTGTCTACCTGTTAACACACAGAATACTAAAGAGCCCTCCACGTTCACAGGGGGCAGTGCAGAATTATTTTTATTTTTTATTTGTGATAAGTATACTATCTGTAATAATTTATGGACATTCTTGAATTTATAAATATCAAGGCTTCGCCAAATATTTTAACTATCCCTCCATGGCAAATTGTCTTTAAATGCTGGCAGTTTTTTTCTTTTTAACATTTACTTGTGGACCAGAAACACTTGCAGTCTATTGCCCCTGGCCTTCTGTGAGAATGTTAGTTAGCAATGCTCATAAAAACTCAATTCATCAATGTGAACATAATTTGCTATGAACAGAAAGCTCACAAAAGGGTGAATTTGTCAGATAGACAGGTGGCCTGAGATCTCTCCCTGATACTGAACGATATGAATAATAGATTCTGGTAAATGTATGCCAAGACTTGAGCTGTAAACACAGCTGCCTCCATTCCCTTCCAGAATAACAGCTTCGAGAACGAAAGCACAGGAACCACAGTTCCACCTGAGGACTAAGCCTGTGCATGCACACACACACACACTCACACACACACACACACACACACTCACTCACACACACACAAATGCAGTGTACTTGCAGGCTCACAAAGAAAACAACCCCAGAAAAAGGACAGAGGCCTTTCCAGCTCCTTTCGCAGACCCTTGCTCTGAGCGGATTTTAACATGTGTGGAGAGCAGAAGGAGGGAATAATAGAAAACATTTAAAATATATTTTAAAATATCTGCAGTCACAGAAATAAATCTTTCTCTGATCCAAGGGCAAAGAAAAAAAAAACAACAAAACAAACAAACGAAAAACCAAGCCCTCAGCTGGCTTTTGAAGGTAAAGGATCTGGACCTAAGATGGGGAAAAACCCATCTTAATGTCACAGCTGAATATGTATAAAATAAAATTACAGGGCATTTTTGCTATGATACTACTTCCAAAAATTAGCTAACTGTAATGATCCTTGCTAGACATGCACAATGTTGGAGATTTTTTGTTGCAGGTTATTGGTATTTGTTTCTACTCCGTTCAGTTTTCACTGGATTTTTTTTAGGCTTAAATCATTAATTACTGCCCATGGACTGGGAAAGAAAGATATTATATGTGCAAAAATGACCTTTCAGCTTTTGTAATGAACAGCTTTCTGCTGGATGTTTGCCCAGCATAACTTCAGAGCAGGCTGAAGGCTGTTCCAGGCAATCCCGATGACCGACGGCACAAAAGGGTGGCTGCAATGTTTGGACACCAGTGGGAAGGACCTAATCCCAGGTCAGGCCTCTCTGGCAGCATCACATAGGTGGGAGGAAAAGAACTGCGGGACAGTGACTTTATGTTGCTAAAAATCCCCAAACAAGTCTTAAAATGGGCTCATTCATTTTGAGAGCATCTGAATCAGTTGACTTTAAAGGGCAGAAATGGAATGTATTGCAGGAGAGAATGATTGGCTGAGATGCTTGTTTTTGAGCTATCAAACTCTTAATTTTGCAGTTTTAGCTGAGGGCTCTCTTCTCTAGTCTTTGCATGGACAGGGTTTAATATATTTTCCCCTTATAGGTATAAAACAAAAGACTTTTCCCACACTAGCATGCCTTATTTTAGGGATCAGGCAGGCTCTTTATTTGATCCCTCTCTGGCAGTGTTATAGCCCAGGAAATGAACTGGGAATCGTATCATCTGAAGTTCATACATGTTTGTTAATATTTGTTATTTAGGGAGGATGCTTCTCTGTAATGAGTTGGCGAAGGTGAGAGACATGCACGCAGAACCAGCACATCCTAAAGCTCCCAAAATGTGACCGCATATGAGATATTAAAGGCAAAATGGAAGTTCTGAACAAATGAAATCACTGTCAGAATAATAAAAGAGAAATGAGCTATGATCTAATCTGTTTTCTAGCAGTGTCACAGAGGAGCTATAATAAAAGCTATTTGCAAAGTTCAGAATCATTTCCCGTGCAAAGCCATTCACACACTCTGCGACTCTGGACAAATGGAGGGGGTCTTGGCTCTGCCAAAAAAAAATGGTGTGCAGATAGTTCACTATTAGTTTTAACTTTGTGCACCTAAATTGCTCAGTTGGCTGCAATTTAAGCTCCCTCTTTCTCTGAGATGGCACACGAACTTGTGCACCTGGATTTCTCCCTCTATTTTTGGTGCCTCATCTTCACACCTTTCCAATTACAAGCTGCAAGTGTAAAGGACAAACAGAAAAAGGAAAAAGCCATAGCATTGGATGCTTATCTAACCTGATTTTGCACCATGCATGCTTTAAATGAGAGCACAGCAAAAGATGTGCTGTGTCCTCATTGGAAATGCTCACTCTGCTCTTCTCCTTGGAGTGAAATCCCACTTCCCATGTGCCTTGGTTTCTGTGGCAGAAGAGACAGACAAAAGGGGTGCAAGGAAGGAGGAAGTGAGTCTATAAATGCCTGTTTCTCCCCAGATCTTCACTATGAAGTGATAAAATATTGATGGTAGCATACCCAGAATTTTTCATAGAGCTAATGAAGGCCCTGGTCTGTATGCTCCTCCCTTTAATGCAAATAAAGGAATTAGTGAGTTTCCCCATGTTCCTTTTTTTCATTTTAAATGTTGGACAGCTGGAAATGGGAACTGAACCAAAGGGAAGAGAACATGGAATAGAGCTGAGCTGACTTTGGTGTAGGCTGTAAAAAAAGTATGAACAGGTGGAAAAGGAACACCCTCCTCTGATTTCTGCAGAATTGGAATAACAGCAGCCAATCTCTAAACAGAAGTTTCTCATTTCAATTCAGTGCATTTTGTTACAGGTAGATTAAGGCATGACAGAGAGAGAAAAAGAAAGAGAAATCACTATTTCTCTAATATGACAGCCACCATTTCAAACAAAATGCAGTGGAGTTTTAAGAGCAGCATGGACCTCTTGTGTATCTGCAAAATGTCCCTGTTGATCAAAGGGACTGGTGACCCAGAGATCTGCTCACACGGAAAGAAATGAATGAATGAACATCAATGGGAAGGTGGGACCTCTCTGGCTTCCTGGAACTGTGGCTGGGAGGTTTCTGAACATTTTGCAGTGTGTGCTTATAATTTATCTCTGGTCCAGGATGGTGTTTGCTGCAAATGAGGTTTGATATGGTCATTCAAGGTGAAAGCCTAGTGATGAACTTTAGTGAATCATCTCCTGGACTTCATGGGCTGGGCATTGTCCTCTCCTAGAGGGATCTTTTCAGAAGAAACCTGCTTTAGTTGCTTAGCAAAAGCAAAAAATCCACCAAGGGTTCATGTACACAACCATCGAGCAAGTCTCAAAATCCAAATCAAAAAATCAAAATCCAAATCTCTTACATCCAAATACCTTGGTTGTCTTTGCACAAGTCTCTTGCTGATCCTCCCAATTCCCTTTGCACCCACCTTCCTTGTCTCCCTTTCTCCTTTGCTTGTCTTTATCCTTCTCTTGAATATAACTTATGCTCCAAAGCAGAAAAACAAACAAACAAAACCCAAAAAAACCCCGACCAAACAAAAATCCCCAAACCCCCAAACAAAACAAAAAACCCCCAAAAAGTAAGAGTAATTCACGGAGTGAAGACCTTATTAATAGCAATTAATATATTACCTGGCATATACATAACGTAAAGGATCTTAATTCTTTTCATGCTTTATGGGACATGGGAATTACTGTACATGATGTTAAAATAATTCTCCTGCTGGCTGCAAAAGCACCACCAAGCAGTCAGTGTGAGTCACCAGCAAAAGCCACAGAAGTCAAATAAACATATGATGCATTGCTTCTATGTGGGAAAGCCTAATGTGTGGAGAAGACAAACATTGAGGTCTCTGTCTGGTGGAAGACAGCATTGTTATATCAATGGAGATGACTGAGTTACTGAAAAGTAGACCTGACCCAGGAATTAAACTTCACAGGGTAATTTTGGAGATTTCTGATGTGTTCAAGGTGAAAAATAAATGAGCATTTAAACAATAGGATGTGTAATCCAACCCTGCCACCCAACATATTATAATGTTGGCATTATTTGGCTATGCATCAAAAATCATATATATATTACATAGTACACAATGAATTACATATATAATTACATATCTATATCTATATATAGATAGATATATGATAGTTAGATAGATAGATAGATAGATAGATAGATAGATAGATAGATAGATAGATATAATGAAAATATAGGCAACTTCCATGGTATTTTTTCAAGAGTGTCAGTTTCTAAGTGACTTCTGATAGAACTCAAGATCAGGCTGTTGGAAAATATATGAGACTACCTATGCAACTAAACAGGCCTAATCTGCAAAAAGAAAATTGATTGGTGTAGTTTAGTTTTGATATTATTGAAACAGAAATCGAGATTACAGAACTCACAATAAAGGCACATGGTTCTGCAAGTCAAAGATGACCTTAAAGCCACAGGTTCACCCCCACATCAAGAAGAGATTTTGGTAACTTAAAGTTGTTGCACTGATTCTTCTGAATTTATGACTTGGAGTGAGCTCAGTGGACCTCAGCTTTTTGTCCATAAATTCACAAGATTGTGCCACAACAATACCCACAAACATGCATTAGAGTGTAAATAAAAGCATTAAAAAAAAAAAAAAGTCTCCCATATTTTTAATTGGGAACAGGAGCTCCTAGGAAATTCAAAATTGCACATTTGCATCTAAGGCAAAACAACACACAAATTCAAAATCTAGTGTGGTGAATGAATTAAAGGGGAAGAAAAGGCCAACCTCCCTCCCAAGGATATATAACCAACCTGCTGGAAAACACACTCTGATTGCATCTGGAGCAGAGGCAGGCTGGGGCACCAGGGGAGCTCTGGACAGGCTGCAGCTCCTCCTAACACGCCATGGAGGGCTCAGTGCAGCCTTGATTCCCTGGATAAAGCTTTCCTGCATTATTCCTGCAGCATAAAGTCTTCAAGGGGACACCTCCTTTACCTCCCAATGCAAGAAAACACATCACAGGCACCCAGCCTGGGTGAGGCAGCCTGAGGTCACAAACCAAAAAAGAGCTGCCTCTCCCAGGATATTTGGAGGTTTGAGATCATCTTACCGTTGCCTGAATGTTTTTGATCTTTTTTTTTTTCTTTTTAAATGGAAAATTTATAGGTGCTATGTATACACATTCACAGGCACACACATATATTATGATAGCTGACAAGACTGAAAGACTACAAAAGGAAACTTACTTCTCTACTAAATATGCAGCTTAATTCCTCACGGACATACAAAAAAATTTAAAAATAATATCACTCCTCCCTCCCCCACCAGTAACCAGTGGTTTGGCATTTTGGAAGAAAACTTCCCAAGTACCCCAAGCTGCTTTCTATGTTTAGTGGAGAAGCCTGAGTGCACCACTAAGTCTCCAACTCCACTTGAACTCTTGCACTAAACATAGAGATGGCCCTTTCTTCTCTAAAACATTCTGGGCTACAAGCTGGATGTGTCAGCAATATAGCAGATGGGGAAAATGTATACAAGTGTATTAATTTTGTGGCCCAGATTTATGCAGAACACATATTTCCACAGATTTCCTATAGGATTCAAAATCTTGCTTTAACCCTTACTAGATAAATGTGAAGCTTGGAAAGATCAAAAATGTTGGTAGAGTGAGGGAATGGAACAGAGAGGGCTGCTGCTGTCACTGCTTGCTTTGGTACCTGATTTAAAAAATTTTCTATGTGCCTCCGTTTACTTGCTCTGAAATATTTATATTAATTCTAGCAGTTTCACAATGACTTTGCAAAGTTTAATTAGCTCATAATTAATTAGCTTCTTAAAGCTTCCTAGTTGAAAGCACAACTGGATGAAGCAAGCGAAAAAAAGAAAGAATATGTTACTTTTAATTTTTTTGTTCTTTTCCAGGTAGATCTACTGATGTGCCTGCATGTTCACAAATATTCAGGTGAGCCTTTTTATTCCCTCGAAATCTCCCCAAAACAGAAGGGCTGTGCACAGCAGGGTGGAGAAGTATTTTTGAGAACATTCATACCAGATGTATGCTCATGACCCATCCTGAAAAAAGTCTTTTCATTGTCTGCACAATGATTTGTCAACGAGTTATAACTGCTCATGAATTATTTGCTAAAGGAAAAAATAAATTCCCTGATGGCTTTACAGGATGGTCTATGCACACTTTTCCAAGTGCTTTAATCATACTTTAGAAGTGAATGCAGCCACGTTGGTGCTAAGTTTCAAGACATATCTGTGTCTAGGATGGGGTGAATCAATTAATTTTTACTTTGATTTATGGAGAATCACTAATGAGGGCAGCATTTTTTTTTTCCTGAGGTTTACTAGGTAAAGAGACTTGTAAGTATGACTGTAATGCTATTATAAAGTAAATACTTGTAACACTGAGCATTGTATGTAAATTCCAAGTACTACAAAGCTTCCTGAAATGCTCTACAACCTCAGGCATCTTCTGTGTAAAAAACAGAGGCAACTTTCAGATTAGCACCTGGTTTATCTTTATTTCTTCTACTGAAAATTGTTCCTGCTCATAACAGAGGGGCAGGAGCAAGATCTTTAATGTTCTTTCCAAATCAAACGATTCTGTGATTCTGTGGTTCCATGATTTCTGAATTTTACCCAGAAAAATTTCATTTTGAGTCATGTTGTGCACAGGTAACACTTACATGCACAAATATTTTTTCTGTTTATTTAGTGTTAAAATTTTTCTTTATGTCATTATATACATGCCCACTCTGTACATTTTTGTTCAAACCAACACAGCTAGAGAAGGATAAAGACTGTAAATTATCTTTTCCATTTAACTCATCCCCAGAACATCGTGGGACTTAATGACTGATACGCAGTGGAAGTGACAGACAGGAAAACTCTGTCAACCCTCAGGTCCAGAAGATAATCTAAAATATTTTCAAAGAATTCTTCATGCCTGGCATCACAAAAGTGGCTCAGTTCATTAGGAGAATAATTCCCAGTAAATTTTAAAAAGAAATTCCATGTAAGTAATGGCACAAAAGAAGACAAGGCTAAGCCATACATTACAATATTTCTACAGTAAATTTGACAGGCTTAAGCAAAAAATATTTGTATTGACTAAAAAGCTGCATTTCTGTAGTACCTTATTCAATAACTCAGGAGAACATACAGCATGCTATCTGCAGGATAGCTTTTTTTCCCCCTCCAGATGTCTCTTTTTCCTTCCAGAAGTTGCAGAGCATTGGACAAGCAGTAACAGATGATGAACACATGCATAACTACAAATGGGCAAGCTGATTGTTTTCAGAATTGGTATAAACATTTGCTCTTGGATTGAGATTTAGCCCATAGCAAATCTTTACATTCTCGTTATAAACCTCTGACAAAAAGAGCTTCTAATGAAAATGCTGACAGTGTGAAAACGTGGTTATGGTCAGGAAAACAAATGGATAAAAAGTGGCATTTTGTAGTTCCATATGTATACTTCATCAGGGAAGTCTTTGCTAAGTTTACACTTCAAAGCTAAAGCTTGATGATAACTGCTTCTCCTACCCTTTCTATTTAGGGCCCCCAAACCTACTTCTATTACTGCTATCTCCTGCACTAAAATTGGAAAAATAAAACCACCAGGGGCTGGGATATGAACTTTCCTGAGAGCTCAGTGAGAGAGCCAGCAGCTGGATTTTTAGCATCTCTTTTATTTTTGATTGTATAGATAATAGTAGAGCCTAATCAGGACACGGACTCGCTGCGGTAGGGTGTAACAGACTGAAAAAAAAAAAAAAAAAAGGAGAAAAGCAGACATGGAGAAGAGAGCTGCACTGTGTGTCTGCATGGGGCTTATGGAAACTTGGTCTGTTTGCCTAAAACAGCCCCAGACACTCCATGCCCACGCCTTGCTGGCTGTTCCATGGCCACAGAGCAGCACAAGAGGAGAGGGAGATGCTTATAAAATCTATTTTATCCTTGTTCATCACAGCACAAGCAAAGTGAAGATTAGTAGGTGATAATAGCATAAAAATGTGGCTTTACAAGCACAGAGCATTTGAATGTTTTTTGGGATGAGGCACTGAAATAGGCACTGTCTGACAGAGCACTTAAGTTTTTCTTCAACACTACCAGGGCTTCCTAGGCTTGCTAGCAACTATGGAATAAGATAAAAAATATAAGACAACATAGAAAATATAACAGAATATAAGAAATATAAGACATAAGATAGAAAGAAAGAATTAGAACCCCTAGCCCAAGCTTTTAAGAACCAGGAATGTCAAACAAACTTGGGGCTGATAACCAGGAGGAAATTGGGCACAGTGGTCCTAGAGGGTGTCTCCTCTGGAGCCAGCAAGAGTTCTAGTGGGTGATGCAAATTATATTGCAAAGAGACAGAGGAAATGTTCAGCACAAGGACGGGGTTATTGGAAGGGATGCCTTTCATGGAATCCTTGAATGGTTTGGGTTGGAAGAGCCTTTAGAGATCATCTGATTCCAACCCCCTGCTATGGGCAGGGGCATAAAATAATTTTGCATAGAGCAAATTGAATTGTAGCTGAATTTCAGGAGGAACTACTGACAGCAGGAGCGCCTGTGGAACTGGAAAATCCTCCCACTGCCACAGACAGTAAACAAATGCTCTGCTCAGAGAGACTTCACTGGCTTGTGGGATAATGAACATGGAATTATATCATTGCAACAATATACACCCGCTGAATTTGACTCCACTTGAAGAGATGAGAGCTCTTAAGTTGCTACGTTGAAAACAATTTAATTGAACCTTGCTAATTAGAATATAACAAGTAGTTAAAAATTATGCAATGTTTTAAAAATGTTTTAATTAATTTGAAATTCTGATGGCAAATTAGTAAATGTACGTCAGTGTCTTTCCCTGCTCGACTCAATATATCACAGGAAAAAAAAAAAGATATATTTTTCTCAATAGGGACACTGAGAAAACACACACAAGTAGAAAATAATAATGTAGAGTAAGGAATAATTAATTAATTCAAGCTTCAAGATAAGATCACTGTGTCCTGCTGACCCTACATGTTAATCAGTTGATTGATTAATTGCTACAATCATAATAATTATAGGGTATAAATCTAAATACATTTAATGATAGTTTACACTTAGAATAAAAATGTCTTTTATGTCTGCTTATCTTCGTCATTTCTTGAAGCCTAGTAATATTTTTTGTTTGCCATAAATAAACCTGAAGCATTTTTAGATGTTATCTTTGTGATGAGGTAGGTTTAGACTTCATTCATCTGATCAGCAATATTCTTTTGTGTGGCCTCCACCTCCTGTCTAATGAAAAATATGTTCTTGGGTGAGAAACAATTGATTATGTGCAGTCACCAATACAACTTCATCAAAAGCTCATCCTTAATTGAAAGACAAGGGGACATAGCAATGAGGCCATCGTATAATTACAGGCTGTCTTTAACCAGAAGAGTTTTACATATTGAATGATTCTCCTGCTACACAAACTCAGTCTGAGGTGAAACAGTGAAGCAGATCAGCAGGACAGAAAAACAGTTTTGAAAAAGAATGCAAAGAAGATCAAGAATTCTGTTGATTTCTGATGTATAGAAAATAGAGAACATCTTGACATCTACGTCATCCTTGAATTTGTGCTTTCTCATTAAACTTAATCGTCCTTTATGTCTGCACTAAAGGAACAATGAAGGTCCTTGTACCTCAATTGGCACAGCTGAAATCCTTTTATTTTAACCAAAAAGTAAATGTGAAAAAGAAAAAAAGAGCCACTCAGTTAAATCTGAATGAACTATTAGGGAGTAGATCTGAAGTTACTAAGGCCTCAGTCAATAATGAGGTGTTTCAGTAGGAGTGGCAGGTAGAAGTTGTAATTATTTGTACTCTATAGATTCCATGGATAAGACCTCCTGTTTCTATCATTGCCATCCTGATTAACAAGTTTTGCCATTGAAAAACGTCAGGAAACCTTAAATAATTGTGAGTTTTAAATTTTTTGAAAGAAAAATGTTCGGTAAAAATACAGACCTTGACACCAGGTTTCATGACCATTTTCAATTGAGCAATTCTAGAAATTTTGGATTCTTCATTTGTAGAGTTGGTATCCATACACTGCTCTGCAACTCTCATTTTGCAGAGATATTTGTTAAATAAATAATGCTAGGTTAGAAATGGTAGTATAAATATTTTAAGGAGCCACTAAAGCATTAGGAAAAAAACCCCAACAAAATAAAGCAGGCAAATTCCAAGTGAATGAACTTTTACTGTCTTCAAAGGGTTACCTGACCTTCTACTTTTGCAGCTTGCTTGTCTCAAAGTTATAGCAAAGGAAGAGATAACAGTGAAACTGTACTATAAAAATAAATTACTATCATGAATATTAAGCAACAAGGATATAATAAACATGACTGCTTACATGATTCTGATTTATTGATACTGATTTGCTGTAAATTATCACACAAAATACTCGTTTTAGTTGTTCAGGAACATGTGCAAAATAAAGCTTAGTGGACACTTCCCAAAGACCTTGACATCTGTCACTGGGGGAATCTTGATGCCTCTTTTTCTGGTAAAGATGCAGCAGTATATTTACTTTTCCTTTCCATGGATTTATTTAGTTTTAATTTTGGCTGCCTGGCTTCCTCAAACTCTCTCTTTTAACTGTGCACAGTTTTTAAAAACTACTATCATGGAGGTTCAGCTCTGACACAGTGGAACAAATCCAGCTGCAAAATCTCCTAAAGGCTGTTCATGCTTGTTCTGTTAAATAGTGCTCACTTTTGAGTCAAGAGGTTTCATTACTATATTTATGAACCTCTTGGCACCAGGAGTTGGGATTTCCCAGTGCTAAGCATTAATGCATTTTGCATCACTCTTTAGCACTGGGAACTCTGGATCACAGGTGCTGAGGGGTTAAAGACATTAAAAAAAAAGGTGCAGATCCTCATTTCCAGATAGAAATCTTTAATGCATGTGAGTGCGGGGGTAGAATGAGTGACTTTCAGAGAGCACAGGTAGCAAGCAGGCTGCCACAGCCACCAAGGGTTCTCAATATGAACATGGCTATATTCTGCATCAGATATTTGTTATCCAAATTGATGGAAAGTATCCTATCTGAAAATAGGATTATTCTTCTTTAAATGTAAAGCCTGCTTTGTGCTTATGTGGCTTATATCACTTCATGACATGGTGTGTTATGTCAAACCTAAGATTATTTTTGGAGATTTCTGAGACAGAATCTACTTCATTTTGCCTGTCATCAGCCTAAAGAATGTGCCAAAAGACCCCTTTTTATTTTTTTTTTTTTTGAAGCAGCAATTCACAAATACCATCTGAACTAAAGGACAACTACTGCTTCAAAGCTAAAACACAGATCCTGGATCAAATTCTAACATCTCCTAAAGTGGCTACTCTCATCACGGTTTATTATTTCTTTCTCTGTGGAGGATTTCTCTCTCCACAGTGAGCTAATTTTTTGTTAAAAAAAATAAAAAATAAAAAAAAAAATTATGCACTTAAGCTTTCAGCAGGAATGTGGCCTCATCAGGTGCCCTGATCTGTGGTATAAAGAAAACCAAGCAGCAGCCTCAGCTGCAGGGAGTGTGGGTTAGTCCTGGCTGCATGTGAACATCCAGATGCAAATGGAACACAAGCCAGGGAAAGGCTGTTCTAGAAGTGGCACTTAATAGCCCAGAGCTGGAACTGCACAAGGTTGTATAAACCTGCCTGCCAGGCTTCCTGCTCCTCCCAGTTTGATCTGGTTTGAAAAAGAAATTCAAATAACAAAATGGAAAAAAAAAAAGAACGACAACAACAAAAAACAAAATAAAACAAAAAAAAAACTTAAAAGGAAATGAAAAGTGGAAACGGGACAAGGAGAGAAAAAAGGAAAAGAGGAAGGAAAAGAAAAAGGAAGTGGAAAAGGAATAAAGAGAAAAGGAGAAGGAAAAAAGGGAAAGGGAAAGGAAAGGAAAGGAAAGGAAAGGAAAGGAAAGGAAAGGAAAGGAAAGGAAAGGAAAGGAAAGGAAAGGAAAGGAAAGGAAAGGAAAGGAAAGGAAAGGAAAGGAAAGGAAAGGAAAGGAAAGGAAAGGAAAGGAAAGGAAAGGAAAGGAAAGGAAAGGAAAGGAAAGGAAAGGAAAGGAAAGGAAAGGAAAGGAAAGGAAAGGAAAGGAAAGGAAAGGAAAGGAAAGGAAAGGAAAGGAAAATAGAACGAAGAAAAAAGAAATGGAAAAAGGAAAGAGAAGGAAAAATGGAAAGGGAGGAGAAGCATACAGAGATGGAAAAAAATTTAAAACGCAAAAGAACAGAAAATATAAAGGACCAGAAAGAGAGAAAGAACAAAATGGAAATGAAAACAAAAAGAAAAAAAAAGAAAATAAAAAGAAGAGAAAAAGGAAGAAATTGCAGCTTGTACACTCACTTTATTTGCCCTCCTTGTAAGTAGGCACCCTGTGGATGTATCAGGCCAATTTCCTCCCTATCTCTCTACTTTCAATGGCACCTGCAGGAGTTTTAGGAGAAGATAAGATGTGCAAATCACATTGGGGTTTAGTCCTGGCCACCTCACTCCTTCTCTGTGTGCACAGCTCTTTCTCTTTACAGGACACAGTAGTAGTGCCAGCTTGCAAAATATTTCTCTTGCTCCTGGGGCCCTCTGGATAAAGAGCTACAAACACCAGGTGTTTTGCATGAGCTTCCACAGCTCTGCAGCTCTCAGTCACATTTTGGGGTGCTAAAACCTTTGCAAGTCCTTTCTGGTTGTCCCAGTTCTTCTGGTTGGTATGAGTGAACGACACATGGTCTGATTTTCTGGCCATCTAAGCACACCTCAGTGTTTATATGTGTTTGTGCCTGGATTGCAGGTTTTTTGTTCCCAGTGTTAGCACTATCACTCAAAAGTGTTCAACAGTGACTGAGTCAGGCCATGAGCTGTTGGTGAGTGAAATGGTGCTCCTGATCTCAACACAATTATCTGTGTAATGTACTACCTTCCCAGGCAATGAAAGCATCACTTCTGGGGCTAAAATGTACCAGCAGCCACAAGGGTTAACAGGGTCATGAATTTTATGTAGAAGGGAGTCAAAGGGAGCAGTTTGATTCTGCAGGAATCAAGACAAACTGCATTTTATTTTAATATTGTGGGCAATTCAAAGTCCATACCTGCACTATCAGCAGAAGGCAGGATATTCCTGCATCCAAAGATACATCCCCAAGAGTAAAAGCCATGTCTGATGAGTTCCTGTGGCCTCACTGAGGCCCGTTTAGGAGGAGGATGTGCAGCACCACTCTGTGTTCCCATTCCCACACTATTTCTTACTTTTCTTGGATTCCCTTTTAGCTGTTATCTGGTACAGCTGGTGGTGTACAGCTGCTGAGGATGCTTTTCTGCAGCCACATTACCCAGTTTTCCAGCACTACTTTTTCACAGTTTGTGTCCCTCAAGAGACATTATAAATCCTATTAACTTTGAACTCTGGCCCAGCCTTGGTAAGAACACCAGCCTACCCTCACACTGAGACATCAATGCTTTCCCAAAGTCTTTCAGTTTGCAATTGCATTTCCTGTGGGGAACAGGAAAATTCAAAACAGGGAAACTGGGCAGCCAGGCCTGTGTCAAGCAATGCCATGGGGTGATGCTTCCAGGGAAAGGGAACTTGGATTTTCAGGCTGGCAAATCTAGGCCTGACTTGAACTTGTGTCTGAACTTTTCTCTGTCCTTCTGTGAAATTCAGTGGGCATTCTGTGAACAGTGCTGCTGCTACTCTTCCCATTGCATTGATGTATTTTTTTTATGCCCTTTAGTATATTTCTGCTATTGTGGCAAACTGTGAGGTCGCTTTTGTGACCATAAGTGACTTGATTCTACACCTTCCTACTTTGAGGATTTTTAAAAACTCTTTATTTCTCCTTTCTTTCTCCATGCCAAACAATTTCTAGAACATTTCAAAAAAAAAAAAAAAAGAAAAAAACAAAGCTGCTGTAACTCCTTTCTGATTGATTATTGCTCAGTGATAAACATATAGAAAAGATACGGTTTATGTGACTTAATTTTTCATCTACCAGATTTTCACCCAAATGTTTTTCATAGTCCTAAGAGTGAAGGCTACGTTTATGCACTTTCCCCTAACTCAGTTGCTTGAAACATTTAGAATGTATAGAAATACTCCATAAAGTTAGTACCTACTCTGAATATCACAGCTGTAGTAGTCTAGGTCTTCAGTGTACCAGGTCCTCAAATATCTACGTGATGAGGACCAGAGAACAACTCAGTTGTTACTTTTTCTTCACTTAGACATCATCATGCTAATCTTTGCTGCTCCAGATCCAGTGTGCCACCAAACAGAGGTATGGTGCTTCTCTTACTGGGAAAGGTAGAAACTTCTGGATTGTAGGAAGGTGTAAGCAGGGAGGAAGGCGGCACAGCACAGTGGTGATGACTTTCAGCATCCCCTTCTCTTGTTCTTGGAGGTTCTCCTTCTCCCTCCCTTCCTGGTCTTCTATTCCCACTTTCCCCGCCTCACTTCTTCCATTTTTGCACCTCTGAAATTGTGTAACTGGGGCATTATAGGCTGCTTCTCCTCCTGTTATTACTTTCCCCAAGTGGAAGCTTCACTCACAAGCCTGATGAAACATTTTTCCCCTCGAACCCAGAGTGCCAATTCTCACTTTGTCAAGAGCTCCAGATAACCCTTAGGAGAAGTTCCTCTCCCTCTGCCTCCCCCAAACACTCCAGGTTACAGGGATCTTGTCACAGTCATGAAAGAGCTCCTCCTCTCTTTCTCCCAACCCTTTCCTGCCCAGTGTTGTTGCTCAGATTTCTCAGTTTCTCTTTCACCCCTCTCTCCTGCCTGATTTTCTCCATGGGTTTTCCCTTGTGTTAACCCAGAGACAGACTCTCAAATTGGCTTTATTCTTCCTTCTGCCCTTTCGTTCATAGAATCACAGGATCATTTAAGTGGAAAAGACCTTTAAGCTCATCAAGTCCAACCATTTGCCCATCACTGCCAAGCCCAGCACTAACCCATGTCCCCAAGTGCCACATCTACACCACTTTTAAATCCCTCCAGGGATGGGGACTCCATCACTGCACTGGGCAGCTATGCCAGTTCTTTGTCCCTACAAAAAGAGTCTCTTAACCACAGATGAAATTTAAATTAGACTAATAGACTATTTTCCATGCCCCAAAATTAAGTGGAAGAGGAACAAACTGAAACCCCAGTCTTTCTCCATTTGCAAGTGTTTGATTCCATCCCTTGAGAACCAGCAATTGGTATAAAGCTAACAGAGAGTTTCTGGAGCCTCTGTGATTAATCTGGTCATTAGTCACAAATATAAACCACTGCTGTGCAAGTTGAAGCAAGGCAGATGACATTTCCACCAAGCATCCACTTTCCCATAAATGTTAATGCTCTGAGGACCTGCATCCCATGGCAGGTTAAGAACACAGAAAAGAAAACCTTTTAACCATGTTAGTGCTCATGCAATCAAGGACAAGTCAGAATTTAGATAAAAAACTCTCTTGTAAGTGTTGCTTGCAAGCCCTGGCTTCAAAACATAGTGCTGGACCTACCATGTACATCAAAGTTCTAGAAAAGGGTTTTCTCCATGTAGATTACTGCAGATTTGTATCCAATAATTTATTGCAGGAGCATTAAACCATTCATATCACAAACACCTGTGCAAGCCAGTTGGCCTAGTCAATTCTTGTTTAACATTTAATTATGAATATAATTAGCATGAGTTAAGAGACAGGCCAGGCATCCGCAGTAAAATTTCTGCTATGCTAAAAAAATTATAACTGTAATAACAAAAAAGGCAAAGCTGGGGGAGAACATGTCCCTCCTACGCAAACTTTTGCATGATAGAAAAATCCAAGTACAGATTCTTTTAAAACTTTCTCATTTCCTTTGATGATAATTGGAAAGCCTCCACCATATTTATAAGAGCAAATTAAACTGTTTTTCTGTCCCTGTAATGTTAGGGAAATTTTCATCACTGGTGTAGCCCTTCAAGTGAGGTTCTGCAGGGTGTCCTTTTTTTCTCAAAAGGTAAAATTTATTCATTAAATATAATTTAAATATTCTTTCATTTGATGGGGTCACCAGAACACGGTGTTAGATAAAGTTCACAAAGGGGAAAATCCTGTTAAAATGTTGCTTCAGTGTACATTTAAGAGTTTAATGAAGTGCTCTTTTTTAGAAGAATTGTGTGCTATCCAAAGAAAAGAATTAATAAATATCATAATTTATCTTGTTTTAAACCCAGAGGCTCATTGTTAGAAAAATAAAACCCAAAATCAATCTAGAATCAGGCTGCCTATGGGCAGGTGTTACCTGAGCATCTTTCACAGGGAAAAGCCCTGCAGAGAAGATAAATTTTCATGTGTAGATTCTGTTTCCCTTCTCGTCCAACATCTTAATTAAAACTTTCCAATTAAAAAAAAAAAAAGGAAGAAATATCTTACCTATTAATTTCTTTCCTTTATTTCTTAACATTTCTTAATTTCTTAAGTTGGACTACTTTACACCTCAAAAGAAAAAAATCTATTCAAAGACACGACCTCCAATTTTTCTTTTTTTTTTTTTTTTCCTAAATGAGTTGCTTCCAGACCTGAAAAGATCTATTTAAAAATGCTCTTGAGCAGAAACAGTTTGCAAATGTGAAGAAAAGGTCATTGAGAAAGAACTAGGAGGTTACCAGGACATATTGTTCCTTGACACCTCCTGGGAACAAAAGCCTGGAGTGAAGTGAACCTCTTTGGTAACCAGTTTGCTGCTATTGCAAATACAACAGCCTCCATTTATATCTTCAGTGCAGATATTCTTTATTATCGGCTTGAATTTAAGTGCAGACTGTGTTAGAATATAATATCTATAATACTGGGAATGTTACAGCTAAAAATATTTAAATATTTTTTACTCATATTTTCTTTTACTTATGATTTTCTCTCAGGATGGCCATATACACTTTTAACCTGTATTTTGTTAACATCTATAAATTAGAAACCTTCTCTTGTAGTCTCTCTGTCTCCTGCATTGTCTAAACGTTTCTTCTAAAATATGAGGGCTTTTTCTTTCTCTGCCAGTATCAGTTAATGATTCTTGAATCAGATATTCACACAACTTTCCAGATAAGATTTCAAAGATATTTTAAAAATGGATATAATGCTATTCAAACCCCACTGAAAGTACTCAGTACCACACTCTGAACGAGCTGCTATTACTTTTTGGTGTTATTGTGTTTAGGAGAATGTACACACCACACACACATTCATACATTTGCATAGTTGAGTCTCCCTGAGATTATGCTACTCATAAAATCATGCCTTTTTTTTCAATATTTCTTTTAAAACATGCACCTTAACTTTTGATTACTTCTTGTTTCTACACAGTTGATTTTTTTCCTGTTCACATTAGTTCATGGATCTCTACTGTCTTCTGATATTTAAATTTGGCCAAGAAAGTGTATTAATTATGATGTATCATGTGAAATATATTGTGGTGACCTTGGATTTGTTTATAAATCACCATGTTCACATGAAATTGAGGCTTTCTGATGCCATGCCAAGCCCCAAAACTTCCTTGGACAAGTAAATGGAGGATAGAGAAACGATTTCAATAGGAGGCTCGCCAACTGTGAATCTGAAGGCAGTTTGATTAGGACTCGAAGCCCACAGATTGAGATTATGACAGAAATTTGCATAATGCCAGAGACTGATAAGATTTGGTTTCTCAGGAACCTATTACGTGATGATGTTAAGAGACTGTCATGGATTTCTTACAGTGCAATATGCTGACTTGTCTTTCCAAGACGAGTTGGCCTTGAGCCTTGTTCTTTGTAAGCCTCGAGTGAGGTTTCTTTAGATGTCTTTTGAAAATCTCTTTAGACATCTTTTGTAACTTTCCACCAAGATGATACAAGGATGTTATGACTGTCAGAATAAATGAATGTATTTACTTCCTTTCTGATTCCCAGAAACTATTTTCATAACACTGCATAGTAGTTCAGAGCAGGTCCTTCCTACATTATATTTTCAATGCAGCTCAGTTCTTTGGTCATGATTATGTATTGATGACTTGTTTATTGCCTCTTGACACAGGTTTTGTTCTTGTTTTTTTTTTTTTTTTTTTTTTTTTTTTTTTTTTTAATTTTTGCCTGATTTTGGTGCAGACAGCTTCTGTGCAAACTCCTCAAAAGTTACATTATTCAGCGCAAAATTTGCTCTGGTCTGCTGAAGACCGAAATGTGATCATTGCCCAGATAGATGTGAGTTTCTGCAACACGTTGTCTCGAGCCACACAGGCACTGGGTTTTTGGGGGCTCTTAGTGAAGCAAAACAAGAGCCAAAACTCAGAGAAAACCTTTTTACTGATGCCAGAAATGCTGGAGATGAAGACAACTGACCAGCGTGAAGAGGACTGACAACCACTGATAGCACTGGTAGCTTTTGAGGGTTAAAACAAGTTTATGATTCCCATGGAAAAAGATTTTATTTCTTTGCTATGTTGCCATCATAGATTTTTTTAGACCAGACCAGTAAAGACCAGTGTCACAGACCAGCAAAACTATAAACAAATTTTTATCTAACAACTTTTGCTAACCAAAAAAGTTACAAAATTCTATCCTAAGATGCTAAATAACCATCTTCAGTTTCTGTATAGTAGGATAACACATAACATTGTAGGATTGATAGGAATGACATTGAGAATTCTGCTTAGCATGCACCAGGAGACCTTAATTGATATATCGAAAGGATATGTGTGAAATCATTTGAAAAAAGTGTTAATGGTCTATCAGAGCAATCAAAGAAAAAAAAAATCCAGATCTTGAAAAAACAAAAATTAAATGAGTATCTAATGTGGACCTTAGGTGGTGTCTAGGCACTTAAATTCTGAAAAACTTTATTCAGCTGCCATCTACCCCTGCAGGTGCATAGGCTAATCAGGTATTACAATTGTGACCTTTGAGGATCTTTAGGTGCCTATGGCTCTGCTTTTCCCCATGTGAAGAAATGCTTCCTTTCCTGTCAGGGCTGAAAATCTTGAGCTCCAGAGACGGGGATTGCTTTGTCTGAGTGTCTGGAGGGCTTGGTCCTTGGGGGCATTGCCAGGACTGAAGCCACATATGCTGAGTGGATCTGGTGCCCTACAAACTACAGAATCCTAGAGTGATTTGGGTTGGAAGGGACCTTAAAGATCACTTTGTTCCACCCCCTGCTATGAGCAGAGACACCTGCCACTATCCCAGGTTGCTCCAAGCCCTGTCCAGCCTCGCCTTGGACACTTCCAGGGATGGGGCATGCAACCTGTGCCAGGGCCTCACCCTCCCAAGGAAGAATTTCTCCTTAATATCTAAGATAAACTTACTCTCAGTATGGATTCATTCCCCACTGTCCTGCAAAAAGGTTCTTGTAAAAAGTCTCTCTCTCTCTTTCTTGTAATCTCCCTTCAGGAATATGTCCTTTCTCCAGAGATCTGGTGGTGGGTGTGGACTCCACATTTTCTGCTCCCCACACTGAGACCTGAGACATATCAGGCTAGGGATTTCACTTGAAAACCTGCAAGTCAGATTTTCAACACTATGTTTTTTTTTTAATTAATCTCATTCCTCTGTTCATCTGTCTCAAGTGGAAACCCACTGCAGTAACTGATACGTTCATTCAGAAAACTGTCTGCAGGAGAATCATAGTTCTGGCAGAAGGATTTCTATTCAGAGTATATACATATATAAATACACACACATCTGCCTCTGTGTGTGCATTTTAAACAATAAATCTCCTATTTATCTACAGTGCTTATGTGGCACCTATTAAATTCATATTAGAGATAAGGAACTGAAATGAAGGCATAATCACTAGACCTCATTGAAAAAATCTTTCCAATGTAGTAATCTTTCCAACCTGTTGCAGAGAAAATCAAAGACCTGAACCCAAGCCTCCCAAACCAGAGACAGATGTTGCAGCTTTGGGAACTGGGTGGAATTTTCCTTTGTGGAATATCAGTGAGGTTTTTTTGTAAGTGCAGTTGGACAGATGCACTGTCTGTACAGATGCACAGTCTATACAGCTTGCTCCAGCTGAAAAGATCTGGAAGGACTAGTGGATATTTAAATATTTCCTGTGCTGGGGATATCAGCCCCTCACGGCACAGAGACTGAAGTAGAAATTTATTTTCCTCCATGCCTTTGCCTGAGACATTTCAAGAAAACTAGTTCAATCAAAATGAAGATTTAGAATCAGCTAACACATTTACCTCTTAACATTTCTAAACAGATTTTAGGGGTAGATTTCAGTGGCTGAAGTCTTGGAAAAAGTTTGTATGGCTATGAAGGTTGAATCCTGTAAATAAGGTGGTTAAGTGTTTCAGTTATTGGCACTTCCACCACCTTACTCACATGAAGCACAATTTTACTTGCAATCTGTTGAACTACGTCTGTTGATCTCCCAGAAAATCAATAGAACTATTTGTGATACCGAGTAATTTAAGTGTGGTTGAACCTGACTTCAGAGCAGCATTTGGACACACTTTAGAAGTGCATATTCCATCCAAAATAACACAAAATGACGTGCCAGAAATACCAGACAAAGTCGCTGGATAAAAAAAAACAACAACAAAAAAACCCAATAAAAAACCGAAAAACACACTACTTTCCAAATCCTAGGAAACAAAATTAGTATTGGGCCAGAGGTCTTGTGGCCTTCCATTTATCATTTATTAGTTCTCTGATATAAGCTGTATGGACAGTTATCATCCAACTTCAGCCGGGCAAGCAGAATCCCGAAATTCTGTAACACCCTGAATTATCTTCTAATATTCTGGTCATATCTAAATTGTTCTAACAGTATGGCCATATCTAAAGCTATTTATAACAGAAATTAAAGGTGGAGAGCAAGTGCTTTGCATAATACACAGGACTGTAAAGTTCTATTTCTATGCACACAATTAAAATGGCAGCAGCATCCAGGAAAATTTATACTAAGCTTGCTATGGAGGTTTTTCCACATAGTCTTTACAATATTATCAGAATAAGGAGTCCACTGCACCTCTTGGGTTCTAATTCCTCCTGAAACCTCCAGATAAAGGACCTAAGTTCCCATAAATATTACTGGGAACTTGCCACTGCCTACTACATGTCAGGTTTTAGATCTCTTAATCTTACTTAACCAGTGCAAGGCTCTGACTAAGGAGTCTTCAGTGCTGGATCAGGGGCATAATCAGCATGGCAATCTGGGAATCAAGTTGTTTTCTTTCTGGCATTATTCTAACTGTAGTGCACACCCATCACTGCATGCTAATAATTCTAATTTTTTTGAAGAACAGATACTACAGTCTCTTTTTCACAACAAACTGGAGAAGAGAGAAAATCTTCTAGCAGCTCAGTACTGACCAGGCAAATTAATTAGCACAAGTAGCCAAAGAATCATCTGCAATGGAAATGATACTGAAGAGATTTTTTTACTTTGCCTCAGGACTATTAACATACAGAAGAGCTCCAAAAACACTGATAACACCTAATTGTTGTTTATAGACGTTTTTTAAGTAGAGTTGGTAAGAATACGGATTTGTAGATCCTATGACAGTAAAGGCCAAATAAAGAGAAGATTGATTGGAAATCGTAGCTTACTTTAGACAGTTGGATTAGGTAGAAATCACCCTGATGTGCAGTAAAGCAAGCAACAAGAATTAGGGGTTTGAAATAGCGTGAAGCACATCTTAGAGTGCTAGCATGTCCTTCCTTGGAATAAACTGTCTTAAAATCCCTCTATAAATGACTGTTCATTAGCCCATCAATGTGTATAATGGCTCTCAAAATCATAATAAGAATTAATAATAGTTCAAATAGCAGAAAGGGACATTAATTTCTCACTCATGAATATTAATGCTTCAGTAGACAGTCTCTTCCCGACATGCTTTCAAACTTAATTCGCAAGTCTACAATCGGTTACCTGGTACTTTCACTATCAAAAATATCCCCACTGGGCCACCAAAAGATGTCAAATCACCCTGACTTGGACACTAGAAGAGAGGATGAGGGCAGAAGACAACAGGAGTGCTATCATGGTGTCCTGATATCTTTCTTCAGAGTATAATAGTGTTTGCACAGCCAAAACATGCTCCAATGGACAAAAAAAAGGGATAAGGAGGAGGATGAACATGTTTAGCCCCAGAAGAGCAGTATGATGGTGGATTATAATGGCAGAGGATAGACCACAGATTTGCAAGATAGTTGTGGTTGGAAGGGATGTCTGGAGATCCTCCAGTCCATCACCTGCTGCCAAGGCAGAGTCACCTGGAACAGGTGACACAGGAGTTTTCAGACAGGGATACTCCGTGAACTCCTTGGGCATCTGTTCCAGTGCTCTGCCACCCTTGATGCAAATAAGTTCTTCCTCAATATTAAATATTGGACTGCAGAATTAGCTGCACATGAGGTGTGGATGATCTCCCAGGCTGTGCCCCATGAGCAGACACCTCACCTTCTCCTTTCCAAGAGGGCAGAGCAGATGGATGGAAAACCACCTGAAGGGCATGTTCAGGTGCTGGTGCTTCAAATGAGCATCTTATCCCAAGGCATCACAGAAGCTGAACAATAACAAATTCTTTATTGTTTTTCCCTCTTAGCACTGCAGACACTGTGCAACAGGAACTTAAACTTGAGAGATGATGTTCCCCACCTGATTTCCTTTGGAAGGAGAAGAAAGTGAGCTGCCAGGAGTAAATTTCAGGTAATTTAACTGCACTGCACCTCCAAATAACTAAGCAGAGAAGGATCTTGTGAGATGTATTTAACCTCATTATATCTGATGCTGGGTCTTGAAAAGCTTTAGTTGAACTAAAGACTCTTATGAATATAAAATCAAAGTGAGCTGTACATTAAGGGTTTCGTATTCCCCGACAGCTGCGCATGTGCACACCCAGCTCTCATTAACAGCAATGGCAAATGTGTGTGCCCATCACTCAGAAATCAGACCTCTGAGTACTTTGCTGGGTTTGTTTTTTCCTAGAGATTTTCTCTATTGGATCTTTAATTAATCTCCAGCTCGGCTTTTTCCCTTTAAGCTATCCCTCTCCCTCCCCTCGCTTTCCAATGGGAGCAAACCCCCAAATCACTGGGTTTTTTTGTCAAGTTTTTCCAAGCCCATACAGTTTTACAAAATGCACCTGCATATATTAAATACAGGGAGAGTTTGCAGCACATAAACCACAGAGACGTGGAACAGAATAAATGCCTGGGACTTTGAAAATACTTTTGCTGCCTGCCAACTTTAAACAAAAAAATAATAATCAGGCAAAGGTAGATATGAAAATGAGAACATGAATGTTTTTGCATTCTTTTTGTGATCACTGCAAGGCAAGAGTCTGCAACCTTGTGGAACAAAACACACGCATTTCATTCTGATTAACATAAAGACAGCCCCTTCTAACATGATTCACAATTATTAGTCTCTCTCTTGTGTTTGGGGATCTATGGATTATCAGCCTAGCATATTTTGAATACATACACATTTTAATTCCTTTCCTAAACCATTTTAGGCACTATAGCCATATTGCAGAGACAAAATTTATAGATCAATAATTCGATTTTTTTTTCCTTCTCTCTAGTTAAATACCTAAACACAGTAAGAGATAAAAGGCAGTTTCAAAAAACAATAAAAACACAGGATCACGGATAATAGAAGGTAAGTCAGATTTGAGATGCCCCTGCTCTTCTATTTTTAAGTTTTTTCTTATTATTTTTATGTAAGAGGCTATTTCACTAGCTGCTACTGTATGTGATGTACTTACTTATCGCCTCCACAAACTGTTCAAAGGAGGAGTATGGGAACAGCGGCTCAGGCAGCTCTCTGAAAAACATCTTGAGTGCTCCGGTGACAACGTGGATGTCCTCCCACTGGCTGTCGTCCAAATTCAGCTTCTCTTCTGGGAAAACACGAGGAGAAATGGAACAACTGGTTTTAATGAAACAATTACAAGACACTAATTATTATGTTAATGTTTGCCTACTATCATCAGCAACCGTTAACAGCCTTCTGCACCTAGAGGTTTGGTGCTGTGCATGTTGGTTTTTTTTCCCCCCTTTTTTTTTTTTTTTTTTTTTTTTTTTGTAGGAAGAGAACATTTTCAATGGAATACCATCTGTAGGAATGCAGCTAACAAAAAAACAAGAGACACAAAGAGACAGTACCATTGACACAGTATGTCAGATACGTTTATTCCCATAATGCATCAGTATGAAAATTAGCATCACAGCTCAACATGATTCAAAGCTATTTGGTTTTGAGGCCGAGGGGCTAAGAGTTGCCAACGATGGACGGCTCAAGGGACCGGCCTAAAGGCCTTGCTGAGCCAACAGGAGACATATGCTAAACATGGCAATAGAAAATGAGTTATTGCTTTACATGTGTTAGCCTTGCTATGTACAAGGGAATAATGGGGAACGCTTTTCTCCTTTTTTTTTTTTTTTTTTTTGCCTGAATGTAATGTCAGCAAGGAATAGAGGACTGTGAGAGAAAGGATATTAATTCCTTCTTACTGCTTCAAAAATATTTTGTTTGGTTTTCATCTCTGGGAGGAAGATTTGCCCAGCAACAATATTAGACAGACCCCTGTTGGCCTACCTAGGCTATGCAAAGCTGTCAAAAATGATAACACACTAAAGACAAACCACAAGTGCCTCCAAAACTGTTTTGCAAACAAAAAAAATGTTTTCTTTTGAAGCTTGACTGAGCTAAGGAATTTAAATATAAAAGAAACTAAATGCTAAAATAGAGTTTCTAATAAAAATAAAACAAGATTGGGTGATTATTTTTCTTTGAGTTCGTTTTTGTGGTTTTTTTCTTTTTAATTCTAGGAGAGTGATACTGTTAGAACATAATAAACAGTGAGATCATAATTCATATAAAACTCGAGGAAAGAGCAAATCCTTATTAGTCCAAATTAAAATGACACAAAATGACACACACTTTCTCCAAGCTCTGTTACTCCAAAAATGGAGTTTGCTTTTTTTTCCCTCATGTGCTATGATTTTCTCTTTTAGAAAATTTCAGTCTGAATGCAAATCGGGGGCCAACCATGAAAACTGCTGAACAAATTTAATTTGAGGCAACATAGTCCTGAAATGTTTTACTAAATGTCACTGAAATTTCATGTGTAGCAATTCAGTGGGCTTCAAGAGCAGCCTCTTTACTGAACTGTTGCTAAACAAAATGGTAAAATCATTGGAGTCACATGGACACCCACAACACCAGATCCCCGTACTGTAACGGTTTTTACTACTTTTGGGCAGAAAATCTTATTCAAAATGGAGTCGTCTTTCAACTTTTATTTAATAAATGTTATTAAATGCTTTCATAATTTCTGGATTTGGAAGATGTGTATAAATAAAGAATGGACCCAGTTCCTTAACTTGGAGTAATGTGAGACAAAGCTGGAACAAAGGCAGACTTGTGCATTTCATTTAGATGTCTTGCTTGCTTCTTTGGTTTCAAGCCTCTTTTTTTATTCCCCCTTTCTTTCTTTTTTTTCCCATTCAATTACCTCAATCATAAAAGTAATGATTTGATCTCAAATGAGTTACCAGAGGGGATCTTCTTTAGACTCTGAGATCATATTTGATTGATCGTATTTCAACAATTAGCCTTTTATTTTGCCACACACTATTGAACTAGATCGACAGCATCTTAGCAGGCCAGCTTTAAACAGTCAACTGTTAACAATAGCATCAAAAAGAGAGACCTGATGGGGTTTACTGTCACTTTAAAGAACAGGGTGGGTTTTCACATTGTTGAAATCTGTCAGATATTTTGAAATGTCCCTCTCACTATGGTGCCACACCCCCTGCGTGCCCTTATAATAAAATTGGTTTTACTCCTGATTAAATCATTTTCTCCCTACCCACTACCATACTTCTCATAATGGACCTGTGTGCTCTACAGCTGGTGTTCTTCCCATGGTACCAATTCTTACTTTATCTTTTAAGCACTTTGCTGCTAAGATCTCATGCAGAGTGCTTATGTTTTGTTAAGAGCTTCATTCTTAGAGAAATAGCTTAACACATGTTCTAAAAATGTTGTACAACTTATTGCTTAAAACACATTTAGAAAATGTATAAGTACTGTAGCTTTGGCACAGAACTTTAAGTAGAAACCTTAAAAAAAAAAAAAAGAAACACAACTTGTTTTTGCCATGCATTTGTCTTAAATGTCTAAAGTGGAATGCTTGACTTCTAAGGCTTTATAGAGACTTATCTTACCAGATTTTTGCACCATTTCCAGCTCTTCAAGGAAACGTGTTAGGAATGTATCATCGTGAAAGCAAAGGGTGTCAATTTTCCCTCTAGCAATAAGAGAGTTTTTAAAAATGTTTGCTAGAAGGAACAAATGCCAAGTCAAAAAAAAAAAAAAAAAAAGAAAAAAAAAAAAAGAAAAAAAAAAAGAAAAAAAAAGGAAAAGAAAATAGAAGTCCATTCAGTGTAAGACTCGTTTGGTTCCCACTGGTTGGAATCTCTCACATGCCATGGCGAAAGGGCCATAAACAAACACACACACACATTTCAGGCTGGGTTTAAGGGGAGGACATGGCTTTTTGGCTTTACTCAGACATATTTCTTATTGGGGTGTTTTGCTTACATAAAGATTAAGTCCCAAATCTGGTATTTAAACTTGACAGTCAAGGACTGCTTTCAGTCAGGAGATACTGTATCTGGGAAGATGCTCAAAATCTCACAGTCCTAAAAATTTGCTTTAACTTGTCAGTAGCATTTGATTAGTTCAACTATCACTGCCAGTTGATATCATATATCTTAGATACAGACACAAATATGCCCAGAAAATCCCATAAAATTTATGCTAATACTCAGGCTGAAAATATAAAGACCACATTAAGGGGGAAAAAATAGTGTGGGCACTTGTCAAGGTTATTAGTTTAAAAAAAATCGATATACAATACATTTGTGAAGGGAACGTGTGTTTTAGTGTGTTATTATTCAGCCTTTTCAACAATTCACATTTTTAATGGCACTTGCAATGTCTGCTGTAGAAACAAACAGGAGATCAGCTTCAATTTAAGGGTGCCATTCTGAGGTTCAGAAAGGAAGAAGGTAATCTATGGAAAGATCAGCTACAGACAGGGGAAAAAAAGTATGAAAATCAACCAAAGCTATAGAGAGAGCTGAGTTTTGAAAGAAAATAGCTGTGGTTCCTCTAACCACATGCCCTGCCTGGTATGTAGACTAATCTCTAGGAGCAAAATGCAGTCATTTGAGAGCCCTGCTCCTTCACTTGTCTTTTCAGATAATTCATAGCTTGTATTTTCCCAGCTCTAAAGTGTCTCTTGCCCACGTTGCCATCACATGGCAGAGCACCACCTTCAAAAGTTTTTGCTCCTTTTGAGCATTCCACATTCCTGCAGCTCATGGATGACCCCAAATCAGGTAGGAAGCAAGCCCTGCAAACCCAGCTGGCACCGCCTGGTCTGCTGTGCAAGTTGTGCCCTCAAAAAACTTCCTGAAGCCTTTGGTGAGACAGGGTTTTTTTGGGTCTCATACTGTGATACATTTGCTGGTGTTGCTGCCTTTTCCATCATTTCCCTGCTGGTGGATGCACACAGCAGCACTGGGATGAAAATTTGTCATTTGGGTATGTCAACCCCCAGCTCCAGTGTGGCAAACCTCAGAGCACTGGGTTTTTATCCTAGTGACCAGTGTATAAGCTGAGGGACATCTCCCCTGGAGAAAGTCCTCCATGGCACTGTTAAATAATCCTTACAATCTCCCTCAGAAAATCATAGTGAACGAGCTGGGTGCGCACAAAGAATTCGCAGTTGGCTTAAATCCTGGGAAATTTTTTAGACTCACTCATCCCAATAGACATTTTACTACTGAAAGATCCAAAACAGAGTCCTGTGGTTGAAAGAGGAAAAGAAAATTCCTCATGCAAACACTCGGAAAAGACCAACTGACCAGTGTTGTTATGCTTTTTTTCCAACTACTTGAAGAAGTTGTATGAAATTTGAAGATACCTCTTTTTCCTTTTTTAAAAATAGTTGTATTCATCGAAAATATTTTTCTCACCATTCATGGTCTTCAGTGGGAGAAAAGGGAAGGAACAGACTGGAGCAGAAGTTCTCCACATGCACCAGCACAGTTCTTCATGACAAAATCCCTTTGTGAGGGCTATTCTCATGGCTGACAGCACAACCATCAATTTGTACACTGAAAGGTGTGTGCGTTCCACTGTTGTACCTGAATTTTCCAAGCCACAGCCTTTCTGATCACCAGTGCACACACTCAGCAGCGTTCTTGGGGCAAATAGCTTCTTTCAAACATTTAATTTAGAGCAGCAATTGAGCACAGAGATGTCCAGACATGACAGCAATGGGATGCTGTGAGGTGGTGAAGGTTCTTTCTCACTCTGTGGCAAGGAGCTCAATCCCCTGATGAAACAGCACAAGCTGAGCTTCCCTCTCAAGGTAAATCCTGCCCTGACATTGCAGTCTATAAACACTTTCTAAAATGCATGAACCCCCTGGAGCTTCTGGGAAACAGCACAACAAAACCCTCAATTGTTGTGAAGCAACAATTTCCTCATTCAGGTGGATTTTTGTTGGTTCTTCCTCTTTCCCTTGCTAGGTTTGGGATATCCATTGCCCTGCCTGAATTCAATGCATGGCCCTGAACCTCCAAGAGTGTTTAAACAAATCAAGGAATTTGTCAGCTAAGCAAATCATTGCATTTTGTCTGTAATGGATTTCTAAACAGCCTCGTCTAAATCCATCCAATGCTAGCACTGATGAATTATCAAGGATACAGTCAGAGGAAGAAAGCTTGTGTGCTTTTCTCCTCCTCTGCTGGAAGAACCTGACATGCCCTTTCAACAGAAAATTTAAGCTGTGATGTTACAGTGCCTGAACATGTGTTTATTATTGGAGTGCCCGTTTCCATGAAGTCCAAGCACAAATTACTGAGCAACTTTAGCTAAAAAGCAGAACATCTCTGTGTGCACCCAGAGTTCTGCTTATTCCAGTCCTCCAAAATGACAGTTCTCTGACCTGGGGGCATTCTGGATCAACCAAGTACTGCTAACTTAAACCTCAGCCTGTGCCAGAAAAAGAAAAGGTTTCTGTACTTGGACACACTGGGTCATATTCATCCTCACATAATGCCACAAAGTCCAAAGAGTAAGAGAGGGATGAACTGTCTCATTGTTTCTGTGCAAAAGATCCAGTACACTTGAGGAGTTCAGGGGTGGTACATGATGAGGGCGTGCAGAGGAGTTCAAAGATTTGGAAAAGTGGTCAGCCAGTGATGCCACAGCACTGGGGAAATTTTTACACTATCAGTTGCTGCTTAGAACTGAAATTATAAAAATATGCAGTGGTACTGAAAGGACAATACTTTTGGCAGCCAGAAACAGGTATTGTCACCAAGATACTCACATGCTATTCACTGCCAATACCTGCTGCAAGCTTCAACGACAGATATTAGTTTTGAGTTAGCATATTCTATCATCGTGATCTGAAGCAATAATTACTGCGATGGGATTATAATTACAAGTACTTTTAAAATTCATTAAATTTAGCTGAATCAACTATTCCGTATGGGAAAAGGAATGATTTTAAAGAGAGACTATTTCCCCTCAAAATGCAGCTGAAAGCTCCCTAAGAATAAATAGACCACCTGTTTACAGATCAACATACTTCTGCCAGACTTGCTTGGAGGTGACTTGTAAACAAAGAGTAGGAGCAGGCAGACACAGCCCGAGCATGGAGACCTGCAGGGCTGATCACTCCTTCTTCTGGGGACAGAGAAATAGTCAGGTACCGCCCAGGGTTTAAAAAAAAGGGACACGAAAAGAGCACGGAGGAATTCCCACCCAGCTCTTACCCTCCCACAGAGCACCAAGGCTGCCCGAGCACCAGGAAGGGGCTGGCAGACTTTCTGCAGCTCACAGAAATTAAATGTCTGTGCTGAGGGGAAATTACATTTGTCTTACAGTGCTGAGATTCTGTCCTCTATCTGATTCTCTCTACTTATTGCACAAAACTTCAGCTTCTTTCTAATAGTTAAAGCACAGTTTATTTTTTTTTCTGTTTATTCTTCCCTCTTTATTTTGAACTGGATTAATGACTACAGAACAAAAATACCAAATACTTGCCTAGACCAGTAACTTATTCTTCAGGATACGTTTTGCTGTTCAAAGGGAAAAGTCCATTCTGAATTCTGCTTTTGACTTGATTGATCTTCCTCTCTTTGCTGTGTATTTTGTATACATACATTAATCAAGGTAAATATCTGCTTTCCAACTTCAAATCTGTTATTAACATTTTTTTTTATTGTGTAATTGCTCTTCAGTAAGCTTCTCTGCAATCTAATTTTAGGGGTTTTATCTTTTTTTTCTTCCCCATTTATAGTCAGATCTTTTATCAGAATTATGTGTATCAGTGTCCGCAAATCTACATTTTAAATAAATTGAAGGCTCTCAAGATCTAATACAGAAAGGAATTGGACAATGACTCTCTGTCCCATTTTCATACTTCAAAAATATGTTCATATTCATATCTTTTTAATTGTGCTACTAACTCAGAGTGCTTTAGGATTCTGTCATATAGCTGTTCTGTTCTTCCCCTTCTTGCTGTTTCTAACGCTGCTTCTATTTCCATTCTTGTCAAAAGCCTTTTCATAGTCCAAAAATCTGTACACAATGTTTTGTAATATTTGGCAGACTTATCTGAAACCTAATTCACTGCTTTCTTGTGATTCATGGGTCATAAATTATTTCACATGTAATGTACCCCAAAGGGTAAAAAATTCTTTGTATTAAATTTCAACCAGATACTTTAAGGGAGAGGGGGAAAAAAAAGGGAAAAGAGTATTTTTGAGAGAGTCTGCAAAGAGCTGACCTCAATATATTGTCTAGTGTGTTGTCTTCCACAAATGGCATCTCAGTATCCTTTAGTAAATATGAGATTTCAACATGCTACAAGCAAAAACACTCTTCTGTAGTGTGGGCTTGCTATGGCCAACTTTAAAGGAAAGGAGAAATACAAAATATGAAGCACTGGATCAGACGAGTGATGCATTTAATCAGTCCTGTCTCCAGTGATTGTTAAACTGAAAGGGTCTGCATGAAAACAATTCAAAAAAACAAGAATACCACCCAATCCTGACTTGTTACACACAGCCAAATATATTATTGTGACTGACCCCAATAACAATGAGCTTGTGCCTCAGTGAGTGAGTTTCAATAATCAAAGGAAATAATTAACAAAACAATAAAGATCATTATAACTTCCTTTATGTAAATGGCTTCCAAATGTAAATAGATCAAAGCTCAAGCTAAAATTAAGCAATTCCCCTAGTCCTCCTACAATGCTAGAAAGGAACAAACATATATGGTTTGTTTACAGCTATAAGGATTATCAATGAAATATTAGTATGTTGTTTTATTAGAAAAATAGAAATCGAAACAATTCTCAAAGTGCTATTCACATATTCCTCATATCTGTAACCCCATTTATTTTGATAGGACTATTTCCAAGGATACAGGTTACCCTTACACGTAAATTTTTGTTCTCACACCTTGTTTTTTATAAGATGTCCAGAGAACAAATTTTACATTTTTATTTTTTAATGAACGGGCTCTTTGAAGCAGAGCATCTGAAAAAAGGTATTCTTACATGAAATCAGGTGCACACAAGCCCTGTAGATGTCAAGGACAGAACATTTTATTTTGTATAAAATTTATCTTTTGGTTCACTAAAGTCAAAACACTTTTGTTCATCAGAACTTTTATAAAGGACTGTTTCATAATATGAATCCATTTGGATTATCTGACCAAAGATAAGACTTCAATGGACTTACTATATCATTCACCACTGTACCAGTGCCACAAAAGGGAATTACAATTAATTGGATTATGTTGGTCTCCACCCGCTGATTGTAGAAGAGAAAGTCTGAAACTGTAACTATTTCAAACGGACCGTATCTCTCATCAACCATGGGATTTGGGCTTTAATTTACCAATAAAGCTTAATTTCTTCTCTATATTCTCTTCTGGTTAGGAAGAGGTCATTTAAACACTTTATTCAAGTTATTCAAAAAGAAAGGATACTTTTTGTTAAATACTTTGAAACTAGCATTTCAATACTTGCACCTTGTTTTAGGAATTTGGTTTTTTTCTACGAGAAATAAAGTGAGTTGCCTTGAAAAACCCAAGACTGCATTTGGGTAATAACAATAATTCAGGCTTTACTTCCCCTGGTTCAGTTCATGAAAATTTGGCTGAGATTGTTACCTTACACAACAAATCAGTTATATAATGAGCAGAGAATATCACTGTGAAGTAGTGAGAGTTTTCCATAGCAAAGCACCATGCTGCATGTAGGTTTATATGTATGGAAAGTTACACCAAGAAAGGCAAAGGCATGAATATAAATTCAATACAATTTGATATAAATTTAAATTATAAATTTTATTAGCTTGGAAATAGTCATGTTTTATAATGCAGGTAACTTCAATTATGTTAATTAATGTGACTTACATGCTAAAACCCAATAAAATACCATTCTTATTTTATATGTCCATAAGTGTCTTCATATATGCATATATGTATGTAGGGACATATCTAAATTTGCTTATATATTTTATTTTTGCTGATGGCTCTGTCTTAAAGCTATTAGCATTTTTCTTCACTACCCTTACTGGAAGGTTATTTCAGTGCCTAGTTCCTTCAAGTTGCCAGACTAAATTATTCAACTTTATATACTTTAAAAATAATTATTAATATCAGTAATGCTTGCTTTGATTTTTTTTTTTTTAATTTTTTGTCAAACTTTTACGTTTGGTTTAAGGAATAAAAAGTCCTCAGTCAACTTACTTCAAAACCATGTTGCTTAATTCACATTTGCATTACTTTTTTGCTAATATCTGAAGCTCTAATTCCATTCCCTGGATATTAGCAGGGACTAGCTATGCTGTTAAAGATAGGAATGCTTCTAAGTGCTTACTGAATCAGGGCATATGAGATGATAATTGTATGTGTTTAAAACAAAACTTTAAACAGGAGGGGATTATATAAGTTGCTAAAACAAATATATCTTCAAGTGCACTGAAGGACTTTCAAATGTTAACGAAATGTCCTTTGATAATAATAGTGCTAATAATAACACGAATTTTCAAATATTTTTTATGCTTTTTGAGAATCACATGTTACCCTGAATATGGAAGATTCTAGGTAAGTGAACTTTTTTCATACAAAATCATCAGCTTCAGGGATCCATCCACTGAAGTCACACCAGTGGATCCTGTCCTGATCCAGGCACGGGTTATCCTGCACATTTCAGCTTTTTTTGTGGCTCACAAACATTAACATTTTTTGTGACTGCAAAAATAACTCTCATTGGAGGAATAGGATGCCTTTGCAGGTGTGGAAGCCCAAAGTGTCTGATCAAACCATGGTTCACGAAACCCACGGACTCACATGACTGGTGGGACACAGAGCTCAGTACACAACAACATTTGAGACCTTGCCCAGGTAATATTGGCCAAAAGGTTGGAATTTTGGGGCGAGTGTGGGCTTAAAAGAATATCACCACCCACCCTGCCACGTGCAATTCCATGTGCCATTCCATACCTTCTCCCACTTGGCCCCAGGAGATGCATGAACACCCCAGGGCACACATAAACACGCCTGGCAGTGCCTGTGGTTCCTCCTTGGCAGGGAAGGGGTGCGATGAAATTCGGGTGACTCACGTCACGATGTTTTCCATTTCCCACACAGCCTCACATGTAAAGGAGGAGATGTGGCATCTCCTGCATCCACCAAATCCTTGTTCACCTCACACCTTCCCCTCCACCTCACGTGCACATCTGCATTTTGCATTTTCATTTTCTCTGTGGTAGAACCCAGAGGAGATTTGCCATATTGCCCATTGATTTGTGCCTCCCTCTCCCTTTTCCAGGGTTTATCTGGATGTGTATCCTAATTGTAATGCCTCCAATTCCCCTCATTCCACCTCAACTTACAGACATATATTACAGGAGGGCAAGGGTATGCTTCAAAACAATTTTAGAACTTTATAGTACATGGATTTTTCCTGTTCTACAAATTAGTCTTGTGAATGGACTTGTAATAACAAGAGGATTTCAACATAAAATAAGAGATTTTCATGTCTTTGGTTCCTTGAGACGCATTCAGGTCCCTCCCGTGAGAAATATATTAAAATATTGATTAGATTAGAGCAACATTTCAAATAAATGGAGATTTATACTTCCTTTTGGAGACAGAATCTTATAAAAAAGTTTCAAGGCATCACACAACAAAGCAGTTGACAAGAAAGATAGCATCTGCTTTCCTGGCTATTCAAGCTGAAGTTTTTCATTCTAAATGCAGGCAATGTTTCCAAAGTTAACATAATTAACTCACGACAATCCTGAAACATCATAATATAAAATACAGATGGAAATTCAAAGCTTTAAAAATGTCATATAACTGCAAGAGGATTATCAGTTTTTAACAGCATGAATCTGAATACTAATTAAAACAGGTGGTTTTATTTCAAACACTTTTGCCCACTGTGGCATTACTGGGTGGGTTATTTATGTATTAATCTGTTAGGAAGCATATATTGCTTGAAAATTTTGATATGTGATAATAACGAATTTAAGAGATAAAGGAATGACACTCTGTCCTGCTTCCTGAAACAATAAAAGACCAATAGTTCAATTAGTTAGCAATTTCTGTGTGACTATTTGACAGATTCTACTAATTGTTAAGCTCCCACTAACTATTGCTTTACATAATTAATTATATTCAAACGTGAACAACAAAGACATGTGGGCCAGTTGCCCTTTTGACAATGTTTTTCGCAAACTGATTTGCTTACCAAAAATATTTTTAGAAAGAAAAGATACTAATCTGAAGTGGAAATACACATCAAAAAACGTTGAAACAGCTCTGCATTTTACCATGGTTATGAGAAAAAAATTTGGATTGTTTAACATATCATTTATGCTGCATGCATAATAGCTGAAGTCTTCTAGCAGAGATCTTTCATATTAATTTAGCATTGCATAAAATTCATAGTAACAGGTCCAGGGGTCAAGCATCATTCATCATTAGTTGAAGTGACATTTGCAACCCTTCATATAGCAGCTGCTTGAAAGGGGAAGAAAGGTATTCTTTGGGAGAATGGGGGGTAGCACACAATCCCCGCTCTATCCGAGGAAGGGAAAACAAGGTGCCACTATGTCAGCGTGGTAATGTGCTTAAATTTGGTGATGTCATTCTTCCCTAACCCCCACGAGTCACAAGGCACAAGGCAGCTGCATTCCTGAACTTCGGAGTTCGGGTGGAGATAAGTAATAACTAGATGTAAATGAATTACATTACTGTGGTTGTGAACATAGCTCTGTGCATCTAAATTATGATTTATATCAGGATCCTATCTTGTTTTTGAGAGTTTTCTACTTGTTAACAAGGCAGCCCTTGTTCTCATGGCATCCTCCAGGCATAATAGTTTCTGGGAAGCCAAATAAGATCACTTTTGAAACTGCAAGACAGCATTCCAAGACTTTGCAGCAGAACACATTGGCCAAATTAGGACTTCTGAAGACTGTTAACTAACAAATAAAATCTTTTTTTTTCTTTCTTTCTTTGTGGCATGTCTTCACTACTATAAAACATTAAGATCAGAACCGAAAATGTGAGCAATTAAAATGAAAATGTAATCATCTGCAAGAAAAGATAAATTTGTATTAAATGGCTAATACTTCACAGTCCTTTTGATATTACAAGTACTTTTTAAGAAAATATATATTTTATGTCACAGTAATTTTTATTATGTGAAACATGTGATCTCTTTGGAATTATGCACATTTATAAACCGCAGTCATTAAAACAGCATGCGACACAAAGTAGTTTGATTTTGGAGCTTTGCTAATATTTGGTGATTTTCCTCAACTTTATACCTGAAATATATTTAATATATTCATGTCACTAATTATCCACTAGTATTTAAAGCACTGGGATGACTACCAACCCAGACTGCTGCTTCTTCCTTAACAAGTTTAATGATTTTTTACAAGAGAAACCAGTGTTTTTTAAAGAGTCACTTAGAAGCACATGAAAAATGTTCAAGGACATTGCTTATTACACACTGCAATTCTATGAGCTGCTATAAATTAAACTCCCAGTCAAAACACTTCTACCAGTGAGAATTCGCTTTTTTGCACTCTCCACAAGCGTTAGGGAGGAAAAGGTGTTCTGGTCTGGAGTCAAAATAAGGTGCAAAATAAGGATTTAAAGGTGACATTTCATTATGGCCAATATCAGCACTGGCCCTTCACATTGCACAGCAGCTGTGAGCCTCAGCCAGAGCTCCAAAATGGTTTACAGACCAGGTTGCTCATATGATATGCTATTTAAAATATAAGGTGGTGAAAAATACATCCCTGAATCAGACCAAAAAGCATTTTCATGTAGTACCAGTGCTGCCAGTCCATTGCTGCCATGTCCCCTCCCTTTCCCCTGGGTTTTAATCACTGTGCAGCCATTAAACACGAACGTAAAGATGTTATAGATACCAGCCAGGCAGAATGGCTGTAAAAGGAATAGAACAGCAGAGGCAAGATGACTGGCAGATAGGGTTGCCACATCCCCCTTAAAGAGACTGCTCCTTTTCCACACCTTATGTCTCTTGTACCATAAAAATATGCATAGATGTATGTGGGAGCATCATAGCAGATTTCTTGGGATGCGTGCCATGCATCTGAGCTCTGAAGCTGGCTCAACGTTGTCACCATTAAGTCTCAGTGTACACAGCAACACTTCAATCTAATTTCAATTAGGGAAAAGTTACACAGAAACTTCTTTGAGAGTACACATGACCCTACACATAAATACCAATTAAATTCAGTATCATCAGTGTCTTTGCAGCGAACATTGATATCACCAGCGAGAGGAAGGAATTTAAAATGAGGCAAGGCTTGATGACATTACCTCCATCTACAAGCTCTGCCTGTGTTAACTAGTACGTCAACGATTAGTAAAACAGTGGGATTAATCTGTGAAGAAATGGGGTGAAAAGTAGAAATTACATGAAATTTCCATTGCAGGCAGTTTTTATGTGACATAAGGTAGAATGTTGCATTGCTATGCAACAAAATGCTACCTGGTAAATGAGTAAAAGCTTAATCTGCTGAGAAGTTACAGGCACCAGCAGTGTTGGCAGTTGCAGCTGAGATAGCAGGAGAACTAACTAAACTAACTAAAACTACTTCTCAAAACAAGGATATACAATCTCACACCAGTTGTTTACATATTTAACTATCCCTGTGTCCTCAGCACAGACAAATCTGTAGAAAAAGGGACTTTCAGCATCATTAAGTAAGATCAGTGAGGTTGTGCCAGATTATATGTGAATACTTGGGATATACAGGCACTGCATTTAGACTTGAGCCATTTCCTTTTGTTTGGCCATCTTTTATTTAGAAACAATGGGACAAAAAGTGTGGCAAGTTAGGGCTTTACTTCTTGACAACCACTTTTCCATTCCGAAGCTAGGAGAATTCCCTAACATGCAGATTACTTGAGGGAGATAAAAATGTGCCCTTTAAGCCCTTTCCACAAAGACAAAAACGTCCCAAACCTGCAAGATCAGGAGGAAAAGCCATCCTGAAAGTATTAAGTCTCCTTGCACATCATCACTCATTGGTGACTGGGGAGATTTTACAATCTTTCAAATCTTCTTTCAATCACAAGATGCCTTAAATGGACAGAAGGTCTTAAAATGTGCTCTCCATCTCTCCGGTTGAGAAAGATACATTGAAGGGGGAGGGAGGGGGATTCAGGCCACAACACAAAAAGCATTAATGCAAAGAACAGTGGGGTCTCTCCCTAATTTGACTTTCTCTACAGGTGGTCTGCAGCTGCATCCAAACAGGTTACACTACCGCCTTCCCATGGGCATTACAACAAAGTAGGATCTGTATTCACAAGAATACGTTTGCTGGCATGGGCTGATTCAGGTCTAAAAATAAGAAAAAAGCATTTTTCAGTATAGCCTGAGGTAACTCTCCGTGCCAGCAGAAGACAGGAGCACTCTTGTTTCACTGGCTGTGCGTGATGATAAAGGATATCAGAAACCTACTTCATGTGACTCACTGAGGTCCACAGCCAGATTCCAATTGATTCATTTTATTTGTATTAGTTTGTTCTCCATCGACCACACAACAGGCTAGACCAAATCAATAAGCAATATTCTGTTTTCTATTGACCTGGGGAGTAATTCGCACAGGGCCCTGCGACTGCAGTATCTGATTTTATAGTTCTGTATATCATCATGGAAACGGTGGGGCTCAGAGACTGCTGAGAGCAGGCAGAAATGGGAAAAAATTGCAAAGGCAAGGTGAGATATTGGCTTTTAAACTATTGCACCAGCCGGAGAAGATGTCTGTGCTGTGGGTGCATAGGGTATTTCACCTTGTGCCTAAGGAGTTCTAAAGTGCAAACGTGCCTTTGACAGTGTGCAAAAATTATGTAGGGATGAGAAGAACATGCAACTGTTGTGCCACACTTCCAGCCCTAGGACAAGGCTACGAGGTGGTGCCAGCAGCAGCACACCCTGGTTGGCTTTGCAGAGACAGATCTGTAACCCATTGGCTTGGCACTGCCAAAATCCCTGCTGCCAACACCAGCACAAGCAGAGGAACCTGTGCAAGTGTGAAATGGCCTTGGTAGGGTTTTCTTAAACAGATAGTTCACGTCTGCTTACATAGACTCCTGTACAATTCAGATAAAACCCACCATCCCAGAAGTTTTTAATCATTTTTTCCCATTTTGTTTTTTTCTTCATTCCCTAGCTTGGTCATAGTACTCTTGGAGAGATATCTGCTCACGAGATGCCTATTAATCTTTCCATTCTTCAATTTTTTTTTATTTTATATTTTTTAAGGCTTCCTCTTCTTGCAACTAGTAGATAAGTGGAAATAAAAGAGCTTTTGCCCAAAACTGTCCCACACCACTTCTTCCCCATGATCTTGCTGACATATTGAATGTAAGAGCAGGACAGCTCTCATTACTGCTGCACAAAGACAACTGACTGTATTGTAATATCTCTTTTGCCTTAAAACTTTCCCTCTGCCCCAGGTCTCAGATTCCTTGAGCTGCTGTACCAAAGTAGACAGCTGGCTTTTCAGTGTCTCCATAATCTTGGCTTTTCTACACGAGACAGAAAAAGCAGGCTGGGTGCTAGGGTGGGTGTATGTAAGGGGTGGCAGAATACAGCCCAGTGTGTTCTTCCTATCAAATACACTTGACAAACTTTAATGAAAAGTCTTCTCTACTTCCTACTAACAGATGTTTCCAATTTTTTCTCTCTCAGCACTTTAAACCACCATCTTTAGTTTTCATGTCTAAGAGACATTATTATAGGATACATCATAATGATATACTGTACATTCATATACAGTATCCCATACAATGACTAGTTGATTTATAATTCAGATCCAATAAAGGGAAAAATTGATTTAACTGATGACTAGTGAAATACTAAATGCATTACAATGTTTGAAAAGAACATCCTTTTCTTGCAATGCGAGTGACATAATAAAATTAAATATGGATATAAGATAATGCCCATTATTATTAGGCAAGTGGAATCAAAGGGAAGAAAAGGAAGAAAAGCAATCTCTATGGATCAAGGAATGCCTAAACTTCTTCAAATGTATAAAAGCATGAAGACAAACAGAAAGATTTCACAAATAAAGTAAATTCAAATAATCTTGAATTACAGTATAAAGTTGTTTTTCCATTTACTGGCCTTTGTCCATCAGGACTTGCAGCAGCACTGTCACATTTGGGTACCATATTGGGGGTAAATGTGAATCCCAGGGGTCGTTAACCTTTGGGTTTCTAAGCTCTGGGATAAATGTTTGTTTCTTTAAACCCACGTAGCAGCACAAAGCCACAATTTAGCCCCACATCCAAGAAACTCATACCCTTGTCCTACATCTCACCCCTTCACCCTGCAAAGCCCTGATCAAGGCTCGTCCCCATTTCTGACCCCATCCCAGAATACTCACACAATCAATACCGAGGCAATGCAGCCACTAATTTCCACGTCTCATTCCAGAAGCTTTACGACTGCTCCCCTTTTCCCTGTGCAGCTGTGTGGGCAAGGAGCCTGGCCAGGGGTGGTGGGGAGAGCATCAGCAAGCAGGGAGCACAAAGCCAAGGTACCAGAGACCTGCCCCAGCGTTTGGAAGAGCTCCTCAACATATTGAACATTTCCAGGTCAGAAATCGAGGCCAGGCACCCCAGAAGTAGTTGAGATTTTAACTTTCTTTAAGCATCTGCTGGAAGTCAGTCACTCCAGCATTTGCACATATCTTTGTTCTTCCAGATGGGTAAATTGCTTCTAATACAAAATAACTCCGAAAGCGGCTGTGATTGCTCATACAGACTTAGATTGATGGTCAATTTTTTATAATCCTAGTGCAGTAGTTTTTCCCTGTAGGAATATGTGTATTTTGCTTCTGGAGAAGCAGTGGCAGGCAGTAATCGCTGCTGGAGCCAATGGAGTTTATTTTATTGAAAAAATCATACAGTCGTTATAACCAAAATAACACCCAAGTACTGGCACTAAGCTACACCTCATTTCACTGTTGCATCAGAAATATTTTTTATAAGACTTTAGTAATTTCAGATATCTTACAGAAAAGTTATTGTATCTAAAAATCTTTCCGGGGTTTTAACCTATATTATGGAATGCAAGAAAACAATATTAACCAGCTCAGAAAAACGCACCAGCAGAATCTGGGGGTCAGCTAATTTGTGCTTAAACACCTCCATTTGCATGTGCAAAAGTGGATAATTATGCTCCTAGTTGCCCATTCATGTGTACAGATGGGTGCACCCACACATTTTTGTGGGATAATTTTTGGAAGCCTATAGAAAATATGGTCTTTAAAGATTTTAATAAGGTTGGCAAAACACAATTTTTCTGCATAAAATTATGTAGTTCCCAAGTCTAAAATTACTTTGATTTAAAAATGAAAATTGGCAAGGGATTAATCCATAATATGGTCTAATTACTTTTTCCTTAAAAATTAAATGGTCAAGATCTTAACTCAGAGTAGTGGTTACTGTTCGTGAACTGAAACTAAGAAACAGAACTGAATAAGGGATTTTATTAGGTGTCTAAATATGTATTTAGCTAATAGAATCCTCTTACCTTTGGCTGACTAACAGGTATAATAATTCTGAAAGCATATTGAATTTATACATCTGAAGCATAAAGCCCTACTAATTATATTTTTATGAGATTGAAATGCAAACTGGTCAAAGCTTGGAAATAAAAAGTAGATCTGACTTGCTGTCATTAACTTGCAAAAACACATACATTCATGAACATACACAACAAATAAAGGGAGAGAAATAGAGACAGACACAGAGGATGTCGAAAACAGATCATTAATATATCTTTTGGCCCTCACCGATGGCATTGTTAGCTTTTATTTAACCTTTGCATTGTTTAACATGTCGAAAGTTTAATTTTTATTTGTCAAAGTGGACAGCTATATTCAAAGGGTATTTGCTAGCCTGCAATGTATAGGGCTTCCTGAACACTGCTCGATAAACAAATCAGGTTTTCAGTGAGGACTGAATTTTCCCTGTCATGTTCAGCAGGAAAAAACAATATTAAAGCAAGGATACTTTTTTCATGCTGGTATTTTATTATTTCTTTGTTTGCAGAGGTTACTTCCACAAATAAGTAAATATCCCTGCAAATTTCTCTTTGTCCTTCATCAATCAGAACCGGTCAATTTTCAGACTAGTGCAACTAGATCAAAACTCCAGGCTGTGTAGTCACATTACCACTCATATTATTACTAAAAGCGCATCTATATTCCAAACTGGGATACCATAACCCCTTTGTCATTTTCCAATAAAAAAGACCATACCAAATAGGCAGAGCACACCGTAATTAGCAGCTGGCAGAGAAAGCTGTAAATCTGTATGAGTTCTGAACGATTTGCTTACATTGTTGCTTTGTTGACAAATGATGCTGTACATGTTAATGTTCCTGAAATGTCCCCATTGCACCTGACGTGCCAATAAATGCCAGCCAGCTGTATGAATTATGGAAATAAGATTTTTGTTTATGAAGGTATCCCAGACATTTATTTTACTGCATGCCTCTTGACAGATTTAATGTCTGGAGTTACATTGAGAAGATATTTGCTACCTGACATAATGGATAATGGAAACTTTAAAGGCTTTTTTTAATGATGAGACTAATATATATTTTTTTTTAATTTTACCTTGTGGCTACACATTTACTCTCAATATAAAGCTTGCATATTTTAAATGAAATGATACCAAATTGTTCCTAATGCACCATGAGTTGGATGAAGGCAGTGCTGCAGCGTATGAGAAAACAGAGAAAAAGTAGCTCTGAGAGCCACTAAAACAAGAGCACTACATGCAAGTTTCCCTATTTCTCTGAGTTTATTTTATCTCCTGTGCACATTCACTAGTATATCATTAGTGCACAAAGGTAGCAGTTAAATCTCAGGCATTTCAAAGTATGATAAAAATCTTTTAACAGATGTATTTATAGCAGACTCCATAAAACATTCATTTAATATGCTAAGGCAAGGCACAGAGAACACAGCAATTTGTACAGCTACTGCCTATATTTAACTATATTTAACTAGATTCAGAACCAAAAAATCTGTTCCTGAACTCTGAATATTTAAAAACAAGGTGTGTGTTCTTAAGTAAGACACACAAAAATTCTCTGTAAGTATGGGAAGCAATGAAAACTCTTATTCCAACCCTGCTTTTAGCAAGCATCCTTATTCTAGCCAGGGGAAAAAATTATCCCAGTTATCTCATCTCTGAAACAAACTCTGATCAGACTTGTCTAGGGACAGGTTTGCAGGTTACTCTGAGCTTCCCCCAGGGCTGGGTCTGCTGTGGAAGGGCCCTGAAGCTCTCCCAGGGCCACGGTGAGCAGCAGGTGCTGGCTCCTGGGAATTCCAGCCCCACATTTTCCCTGCCCTGTGAGTTAGGGAACCTGATTCCTGCTCCAAAGTGGAAAAATTTCGCCTGGCAGAAGAGCCTGTACTACGCAAGCTCTTCAATTCTTCCTCTATTAGCACATGTTAGTGTATTGTCAAGAGGAACAATAGCAACCCCACAAACTATTTATTCCATCAAGAACAATTTATTGTCTTTTGTAAGTTCGTTTCCAGCTTCTGAAGCTCAAGAGAGAAAAATCTGCTGGTTCTTTAAAACTTCAGATGTTAGGGACTATTTGTAGTCATCATATAAATGGGGGTGGTAACCAAATTAACCAAATTCATTTTGTAACCACAAATCATTCCTATTAAAATACTCCCTTCTCACCCCACCTCAAAAGAAGAATAAGAATAATAAGAAAAAAAGGAGTCCAGATGGTTAAAATTATTTTTAAGCAAATATTTAGTGGTTACAGTTGAATTCTTCTGGCACACATTCTCCACTACAAAAATGACACCCCACATTCACTGTGTTAACCATTTTCCAATGTGCCAGCCAAATGAATGCCTCAGAGAACACACACACACATACACACGTTATAGAAGTATTATCAGAAATGCTATAGTTAAGGTTTCTTTGCAGTTTGGGCAGAAAACGAGGCTATTTTACAGTGTGTGGTAGAATTTTGTCTCCAGGTATGACAGGCAAGTCCTCAACAGAAAGCTGAGTTTTCTACAGAAATCCCCTTCTTGAAGCACAACTGGTTTTCAGCATATTCCTTTATTGCAAAATGTCACTGGAAATTCTATTTGGGAAGTGGGGGGGAAAGGCTTGCAACTCTATATTCACAGCAACTGCCATCTCCATATTTTGCACAGTTTAGGAATGTTTCACTAAAACACACACACAAAAAGCCTTATTTTATTTGCCATACCCTAATTTTAGCCCGTGTAAGAAGCAGCCCAAGGAACTCCCTTTGTTGCTGCGACAGTTGCTTTAATTCTCCCATGTTTTTCCTCGGGCTCGTTCACACACTGACCCACACTACTTGGAGCACACCGAGGGTGTATCCCTGCCTTTCCAAGAGATTTAACAACCACCACCTCTGCACACACACCCCTCGGTGCTCCCAGTTGCCACCCTGGAGCAGACTGGTGGGAGCTGATGGGTGGAAGCAGGAGCCCTGGCAGCGGAGCGGGGCTGGCTGCGCTGATGGACGGCCGGGGAAGGTGTCCCCCCGTGCAGCTCCTGCAAACTGGTTGCTCCAGTCTGGCATCCCAGGAGGCTTGCCAGATGGAGAAACCTTCTCCGCAGCAGAACTGCAAGCTGTGCTTCTCGGGAAACTCGAGGCTGTAACCCTTTCCCTCTTCCTCCACATACCCTGTTGCTTCCAGATTTCTTTCGATGCCTACACATAAACAACCGAGACGAAATCTTCATTTCTCAGAGACACACAAACTTAACTCGCTCCTAATCCTTTTTCCAGCAAATTAACCCCAGATAACTTAACACTGTATATATAGCTTTGGGAATAGAAGCTAATTCATTCTAGGTCAGAGCTAAAACTGTGCATGTGATCCCCATGAAATGGATGAGTGTATTGTAGATGCTCACATATTTTTAAGCAGAAGAGAAGCTTTTTGTGGAGTTGCAGCTCTTGGATATCATATTTGCATGGGCTGACTAAGGAGTTGTTTTGGGCAAAAATGAAGGTTGATTATCTAGTGATCTTCTTCACCTTTAATTGATTCAGACGCTGCCAGTAAAAACTCTGATGGAAGCAGAAACATAGCATTAACACAGGTTTATTTTAGTAAAGATTAAGGTCTGAATTAAACATATTTTTTAAAAAGAAAGGAAATACACATCTCTGGGTATGGGCATATCCACACCTGTTTTATATTGGTTTAACTCCTCTGATCTCGGTGTTTTGCATCAGGATACTGAAAGGTAAATCTGACCCATACCATAAACCTTCCAAAGGGTTAGCTCTCATTATTTTTATTCCAAAAGCCTATATTTTGCTCAGTGGAAGATTAAAACTAATGTATAGCAGAAGAGCAATGTAAGGAATCCCAGGGTAAGTCTCCATCCTGCTCTGGGTACCTGCACAGTGGGGTAGTGCAGGAACTCGGGCTCCACTATCCATTTTCTCTTTCACGTGCATGGAATTCATTGAAAATAGTGGGAAAGAAATTATAGCAGTCTCACAGGTCTCTAACAAGAGATCACTGTGTGGAAAAATGAGACTTGTCAAGAGCTACTTTCTTTGTATTGTTTCATCAGAAAAATATACCATAAAGAAATCTAAAAGCTTTGCATTCCTCTTCCAGTACTAAATCAAACCAGATATTGGTAAAAGGTGCAATTTTATTGGAGACATTCCAAAAGGTGAGAATATTCCTATTGACTGAGGCCAGTGGATGGCATAAAACATATACTCTTTTTCCAGTACCTTATTCCATTAATATTTGTATTTTCCTTCTGCAGTTCATTGTTTTAGTCTGTTTACAACCAAGAAAATAAACACAAAAATATCAAATAAGCAAAAGGCAGGGATCTAATTACTGACTTTGGGGGTGCAATTACTTTCAAACTTTACTGTTCTTTCCTCTTATAGGTAAAAGTTCACCACCAAGGCAGAATATCTCAACCAAGCATAGAAAATTTATATTTGTGAAGGAATAAAAAAATATTCTTCAGAGTTTCACACGTGTTCCTGCAGAAAAGAGGAGCAGAGCAAACCCCCATCACCATCATAGCAGAGCATGCTGCTATCAAACACCCCCTGAAATGGCAATGGGGAGTGGGGGGAGAAGTGGCCACCAGGGCCAGGCTTCTGTCGAGTTGAACTTTCTGCTGGAAAAGCAAACTCCAGAAAGGTTCCTCTGTGTCAGGAGGGTTTGCAGGGCACGGCTCTGCCAGGGGCTGGCTGTACAAAACCTTACCTGTCTCACTCCCTATTGCTTATGCTTTGTGCTGAAGAGTGGCACGTTGATTAATTACTACTCTAAAGTGCTTATAAAGCATCGGTCCAAGGCAGGTTTACTAGGTTGGGGCCTCCTGTGATTTATTGACTAAAGGAGAAAAGCAAAGGCCATTTGTGAAGGAGCATTTTCTTCTGGATGGAGGACAAAAAAAAAAAAAAAAGTAATTTAAATTACTCATCCTCTGCTCCCCCCCAAATTAAAGTGTCTGACTGCAGAGCAAAGCCAAATACTTTCTTCCTCTGAAATGTATGCAAAAAGATAAATAGCAACACAGTTTTACTCCACTTCTCTTTAAAGCACACCCTGCAAGTGGTAAGAAAGGAAACAGCCCAAAATGCACTGGCAAGAAAGGTCTGAAATATTTTCTTTTGCTTATATGGGGAGCTGATCAGAGAACTTCAAAATAATTAGAGCAGAAATTCTCTAATACTTTTTCCTTTTTCAAGACTGTTGTTGGAAAGGAAGAGGAGAAAGCAAAGCACAGTCACACACACACACGAAACATATCCACAGGAAGGATTCATTTGGTTCTGGTTTGTCTCTGCTGCTCCTTTGCTTTCTTTTTTCCACCAGTAGTAAACTGGCAGTTCGGGTTTACTTTGCTTCACTTACTTAAGCCTTTTAATAGTATATAGTGCAGGAATGCGAGAGGAAAAGATTCCCATATGACAGAGATCCTTTGATATTGTTACTTCAACCAAAACTTTGAAATACAGTAGCTGGTTTTGTGTGTAGCATATGACAATTTTTCCCCGAGTCTTAAAAACTTTGATTTACTTAACTGCTGTCGCTGATGTGACTCACAGAAAAGAAAGAATGAAAAGACTGAGAGAGAGGAATGGCTCATGTGTTAGTCTATTTGATGGCACAGGATTATATGGGAAAGGAATTAGTGCAATCTCTAAAAAGAGTCTACAAAAACTATTGGTAGCAAAGAAAAAAATAAGATAGTGTCAAATACTTTCAATAATTTTATCACTGTTTCAATACAATACTATGCATATTTTCTATTATAATTTATTTCTGGAGTAGCTAAAGTCACACTAAGCAGGGGAGTAAGTAAACACACAACCTACATCTCATCAGAGTTTTAAAGTGTGAGAGCAACAAAGATACTCTTGAAAATTGCAAGTGGGGTTGTTAATTCTATTAGAAGAAATTAAGATTTCTCCTGGAGAGTGAAAAGGTGATTTGGGGATCCCCACCCCACTCCAGCACTGGCAGTCTGTGCAGTCCCAGCTGCTCCCTGGTAATCACCCCCAAAGCAGACTGCAGGGAGCTCTGGAAGCAGCCCGGAGAAAGGCTCCAGACAGGTGGGATCCAAATTCCCTGCCTGCCAGTGCATTGTCCTGCCACAGACATGAACACCTGCAGCCACCACACACCCAAAATGTAAAGGTGAATATCAGAGAATCATAATCCCAGAACGAGATGAGTTTGAAAGGATCTTACAAATCACCTTGTTCCAACCCCTTGCCACAGGCAGGGACACCTCCCACCAGACCAGGTTGCTCTGAGCTGGGTGTGAACACTTGCAGGGATGGGCATTTGCATTGGGAGGCACTGACACCACAAGGCTGAAGGAGGGGAGGAATTCCTCCAGAACCTGCTGAGATGCCTTGTCCTTTGCTGGCTGGCTCTGCTCAGGGAAAAGAAATTGCCTCTTACACCTCTCTGTGGTGTAGTTTACCTATATGTAAAATGAAGACAGTGCTTGCCCTCAAGGGGTGTAGAGAAGCTTAATTAAGCAGGAGATTCTTAGCCTTAATCAGACTTCTCTCACTTGCTAAGTACATGGGAAATCCTTCCGTTCAAGAACAAACTTGACACCATGACAAATGAATCAGCTTCCTTACCATTTTGCCTTTGGGAACTATTTTCCTTGGGAGCAGATATTTATGAAGCTATTAAAAAAATTTAAAAATACCCAAAGCAAGCAAACAAACAAAAAACCCCCAAAACAACAAAACAAGACCAAAACACAAAAAATCACAAAAGCCTCCCAAATTTCCACATTTCTATCATTGTTGATATTTTTCCTTCATATTAAATGTTTCCTGCAATTTTATTTTACTGGGGATCCTGCCTTTGGGAATTAGGTAAGGACATGGTAGGTGTGTGAGAGCTGTGAGATGTTTGTGGGGAAGTCCTTCCCTTCCCTTCCCATGGAATCCCTTGACCCCACCCCTTTCTCTCTATGGATATGATGATTTAGGAGAGGGGGGTCCCCATCCACCATCACTGCCAGCTGAGTTGCCTGCCACAAAGAATTAAGAATTGGTCCTGCCAAATGCTGGGTAGCTTTGGTGACATCCAGAGACTTCTGTGAAAGGAAATTAACACAGTTTGAGAAGCTCAGGAGCATAAAGGTGGCATCCAAAAGCACAGAGGATCACATCTGCTTTAAAGCCAGTGAGTTATTTCTAAATAAAGATGCTAAAGGCAGGCAAGAGCATTTCAAAAAGTCAAATCTCAACGATTTCACAAAAATATTATCTATTTGTGGCATAAATAGATGCAGAGGCAAATAATTCTGAAGCATCTAAATTCCACCTTCCCTCTCCCACTCACAGAATCTGCTTTAAAGCAAAAATATCAAATTAATACAAGAATGATAGTTCTCACGGTGTCCCCTGCCAGCTTAAGAAGGTACAAAGAATATCCTGAGAAATTCTGTTCTTAGGAAATATTAAGTCCAGTTTTGCAAGCTATTAAAGGTTCACAAAATTAAGAGAAATATCCAAAGTTTTGGTATCTGACAAGAATAAAATTTGACCTCTGGCCCTCTGAGAGTAAATCAACAGTGTGCATGTGAAATATGTTTTTTTCCCTCCTAAGCAAAGCACATCAGTGGGACTGGCAGAGGCAGAAGAGGTTTCAAATATAGCACACTCCTTTTAACAGTGGGTACTATTGGACCCAGCTTTTTCTGCTCTGCACCCGCCTGCTGGGAGGAGATCTGAGGCTGGGGCTTGACGCGAGATGAATCCGGGCCAAGTTTATTCATTTTCCAAATCGTGATCTCGGCGATGCCCTCCCATTCCCATTCCTCCTGTCACACCATTCCTCTGGAGTTTTGGCTCTTCCCCAACCCAACCTCCCCCACCTCTCCTGGGACACTCCCAGACACGAGCCCTGGCTCCGTGGTGGCTTCCCCAAGGAGACCTGGCTGACAGGACTGAAATACAAGCTCAGCACAGGAATGTCCCCACTGTTTTGCTCTCCAGAAGCAGCAGAGCTGGGATTATTTACAAAATCTCCTGGGTACTCCCGTGTCACTGCCTCTTCCTCCCTGGCTTCATGGAGCACCCAACGAGGCAGTGCCTTCCTGCTTTCTCACCCCCCAAAATGGTTTTCCTTCACCTACTGATGCAAAGTCCCTCCATACAGACTATTTCCAGCTCCAGCCTGTGTTTATTCTGCCTGTGCTCCTCCACCACTGTGCTGTCCATCCCAGCTCCCACGTAGGGTCTATTTATTCCTCGGGAACGGGATGGTTAACAAGGAGACAATTCCATTTTACAGTCTGGGGCAGTTGTTTGGGTGCTTTCAGCACGTTGATGGACAAGTTGCTGCTGATGGTGCTCAATGCCTGTCACAAAAGCCCCTGCCCAGCCCGACCCACTCATTTTGACTCGCTGAGCTGTGCGTCACTGTCCCCTGAATTGCACCTACACGAGCCAGAAACTGGGTCACTGAACCAATCTGGGTTAAAAATATCCCAGATATTCCTTAATGAAGTGTCAACAACTATTCTCAGGCTGAAGAGCGACCAGAACACCTCCTAATAATCTTGCTTACATATGCAAAAAGTATGCCCTAATCTAAAATGTATTTATAATATAAAATGGAGTTCAACATTTGACCCGAGTGTATCCCACTCTGCCACAAAGACAAAGGAAATAAAAATGTGTTGCTGTAATTTCCTTGACAGCAAAAAAAACAAAACAAACAAGAAACCTCACACATATACGTCTAGGCCAATATATATGATAATGTGAAACAATGAGTTAGATTTTTCATGGCCACGTTGAAACTCATATTGTTAGTTCTAAAACTGCAGCCGACAAACACTATTCTCTTCCTTAATATGAAAAATCTAAATAAATAAATGCATCCTTAAAACTTCCTTGATTAAAACTTTTACTGAGTTTTTATAGACTTTGGAAGGGGAAGATTTTACAGCCAGGACTGTGAATGCTTGTAGCACAAATAACATAATGATGATTATTATTGGTTTCTGCTGTTGTTGGTAGTTTATTATTATTACTATTATTATTATTATTATACTTTTGGTGGTGGTATCACCATCTGGATTATTATAACCACAGGAGTGACAAGATGCCCTCATCAGATCCATGCCCCATTGTGTCAAGCATTATAAAAGCACATTGTGAGAGTGAGGAAAAAGTTTGTGATTGAAACAGTTAATGCAGACAAAAGGTGCAGCAAGAAACGGAGCACAAAGGAAGAACTGACACCACAGCCCACAAAGAGAGACAACATTAAACCTCCAATATCTAGAGTTAGCATCTATTTAAACACAGATTTGTTTGTCTAGACAAATATATTTGTATTAATGCATATCACATTATGCAGTTTAAAGAAAGCATACCAAGATTAACAGAGGTAAAAAAGGAAAAAAAAAAGGGATTTAGTTATTTCTTTTACAGAGGTAAAATATCTTAATCAAACCTGGACTGATTAAAAGTGAGGCAGCGCAGAGAAAACATGAGATTGAGCATTGCTGGTAACTAACTTCAGTCAGTAGCACTGTTCAAACCACAACCCATTAAAAAAAATGAAATAAAATTCTGAGAATAACTGTTGGTAAGATCTGACCACGATTTGAACAAGCCATGGCACTGCACTTCCTACTGGGATATGGACAGGACATAATGAAGTTGGTGGCATTCCAGCTGAGGAAGACTCTGGTTAAAAGCAGGCAGACAGTGTACATTTTCTAGCACAGAGAAATGTCTTTCAGCTTTTACAACCAATCATTAAGTTTCTGAGGTCAAAAAGCTTCTCTTGTATTTTACATATTTGATAAGGATGAGTTAACTATGAAACAAAAATGAGTTATTTAAAATATTTTTCTTCTACTTTGATTTTGATTTATATTATAATTGTAATAATTCAAACATTTGGCATTATATATTTCCTTTTACATTTGCTTTGTTACGTGTCTTACAAAGACTGTTTTATTGGTGAGGCTGGTATAATTAATTTCTTTAAATAAAATATTTTTAGACTTGTTCCTGTTTAAATAGGCCAGATATTTCAGCCTCATTTACAGATGTGAACATGCCCAAAATATTTCAGCAGCTTAAGCCCTTTTTCCGCGTTGCATCTAAACAGTCAATTTTCGAGAGCTGCTTTTTGTCTTAAAGTTATTTAAAGTCTCATCTTGTCATTAGGCTATACTATGAGTAATCTAGAGTTCAGGTTTGCACACGACACTTAATAAATTTAAATTCTAGAACAGAAAAATTCAAAATTAAGTGTTACACTACCTAGAAAAAAAATATTTTTGTAATCAATGGAAAATAATTTAGTCCTGAGTGGAACTGATTTTCTAGCAAACAAGTTTTTGCTCTAGTTTCAGTTCAAATTCATAAAAACAAATAGGCAAAATAACATTTAGCTGCAAGATCACATTTCTCTAAAGATAAACTGTACACTCTGCGCAGCCATTGCTACCAAACGTTGTTTATCCGAGCTTTAAATTCTACTCCCAAATTTGAATAGACTGCAGAGCTAACAGTGTTTCTGAGGAGCAATATCAAAATATGTGCCTCCTGGGTCTAAAAACCACAACTTGTTTTAGCTTCTGCTAAGAACTGGGGGATTAAAAAAAAAAATAAAAAAGGTGGACTACAGTAAGTAAATAAATAAATACATTATCTACCTTCATGACCTTTCTGTTCCTGCAAGCAAACAGCGTCCATCATTTGTAACTTGACTTTCCATAAAAGTAACAGTTCATAAAAATCTGTGAAACTACTACCGGGAACAAACAAATTAAACAATGACAATGTAATAAAATAAAACTGCTGTTCTACTTCTATAGCAGAAGAATTGCTTCTTCGCTGGGATTAATACATCTTGCAGAAAACAATTTTAAATAATGTGTAACATATGGATTCGGCTTTTATTATTCTTCTAAAAGAAGACAATTATATTTATGTGATAAACTGTTCAGTGTTAGTAGCATAATGTTTATATTACTGGCCACTTAAATAGTCTTTGGCATAGTTTTATAAGGAACAGAAGCCTCCAGATCTTTTGAAATCCATCTTACAAAGTAAGTCCTGTCTGTTACTTGGAATGCAATGATTTTACATAGTTTTCTTGCTGGGAAAAAAACCGTACTGTAGGTAATCTCATTGTTAAACTGCATGCATGATAACTTTCTGATGTTGTAGCTACAATTCCTGTGGCATTTTAGGGCTTTCTAAAGAAAAGTGTGACAGCCTTGAGCTGTCGGGAAAAAGGAGGGGAATAAAAAAAAAAAAAAAAAAAAAAAAAAAGAAAAAACAGGAACTTTCAATTTTAACATTTTAGAAAAGAACGGTCACGATACACTGTTTTCTGTACTAAACCTTTTCAAGGTGTTTTCATTAATCTCCTCGCTCCTAGCAGCTAGTTTCTCTGCTCTCTGATTATGCTGGGAGATTACATTTAAGAAAAGAGTGAGTTTTGGGTAGTTTTCAAGGAGCCGCTTTTGTCCCCATTATATTCCAGATAATTTTCAAAGAGATTACACAGGAGCCATAGGAGTATTTATCTCGCTATCTCCCCGTGCTCCTGAGTAGAAGCTGCGTGCACTTCTAAAGGAAAAAGGAATGTGCTACCGAATAAATGTTTTCTGTGGCTGCTGTGTACATAGAATTTTGTTGTAAGCAACGCTGGCAGCAGCCTCTCTGCATTGCTGGGGTTCTGCTCTCCTGTGTGTCAGTCACATAACAAGATCATTTGGAAAAAATTATGCAGGGTGAATAAATATATTTGTCTGGGTTTATCTTATAAAAAAGAAAGAAGGGGGGAAAGAAATAAAAACAATTTTGGGGCATATTACTGCCCTCGTTTTTCACTCCTGAAGTATCAGTTCGGTATTTTCAATTCCCCTCTTCGCCACTGCTTTAAAAAGTTGGGGTTGTTAACAAAAGATAAAGAGTGTAACCTAATGGAAGTGAAATCTGCATATTCAGTTAATTTGGGATTTATTATCCCAGTAACTAGACTTGCAACTGTTCTAAAACCGTTTTGACTGAAGACTTGAGAACAGTACGAGTGGATGGCTACCCCCACCCCCATCCTTAAAAGAAAACCTGTGCCTGCTGCTTCCAATTTAGTGCAATCATGCCTCTTACTGGCCAATACAAGATGCAGCATTAGCTGTCACATGCAAATGAGTATTCATGGGGACTTTGAAATGTGCAATAAAGAATAAAGACACGCATTCTGTGAATAATTGTTTTCTTTTATAAAACTGGATCCAAAAGGGAGTGCCATTTCACCCAGAGTCTATAGCCTTTCTATGGTTACAATCTGCTGTTGAAGCCAGATATTAGGAATGAAGTGTGGATAAATGGAGGACTCCAGTTTCCCGTGCTTTCAGTCTTTCACAGTATTACATTTGCTTAACAAGAAATAATCCAACCCATGCTTGTGGTTCTTGCTATCTTGCTTTCTCTTCCAACTGAGGCTTTGAAATGCATAGGGATTTATAATAAAGTTGTCCACCTTGCATTAGATTTTTTCTTACAAAGCCCAACCTAAATTCTTCTTTTTCAACAGAATAGACAAACAAAATCACACAGCAGTACGAGCTTCACTGAAAACCTGAAGTCTTTGAAAGCTCTCTGATATCACTCACCAGGATGAGAGAGAAATAATAACTCAGATTTTTTAGGGCCCATTTACACACAGGGTGGGGGAAAAGAACCCAAACCCAACAAGCTGTGTGCAGACACAGACAGATTTGTGGAGCTGTGAGCAGCCAGGCTGAGATCAGACACACACACACCTATTCCCCAAGCCTGCAGCCAGAATGCCTCTCAGAGAACAAACAGCCATCAACTCAAATTGATATCAAATGGCATGATGTGGCCTCATCTACACAGGCAAGACCCCAAATCCCTAGTAAAGTAGTGGGAAGAAAGTAAGTAAGTGAATTAAAGCACCTTTGCAGTGAACTGCACGGTCAGAACTTAGACTTGATGACTCTTGTGGGTCACTTCCAACTCGGGATATTCCATGATCCAATAGTAACTGCAGGAAGCACCCCTGTAAACTCAGACTTGTCCAGAGGTGGATAAAACTGGCTAGCCAGCAGGAAGAAGGAAAGCTAAGGATAAATGCTGCCTGCACCATGGGTGGGACTGACCAGTGCAGGCCAGCACGGGGGCTCAGCAGAGGGAAAGGACCCCTTTGTAGGTAACTCAGTGCCTGGGATTATGTTTAATCTGAAAATTAGAGGACTCCAGCTCAGCCACAGCTTCTCAGTAGGCAGGATCTGTCCCAGCAGGAGTCTCATGAAGGTGATCAGAGATCTGGGAGGCATTGCATTTTCCTCTTCCTCTCACATCAATGATTCCTTGTTGCTTTGTTTGCTAAGCACATTTGCTCTTCGAGGGAGATCTCTTGAAACACAGGTGCACACATGCAAACACACCAAAGAAAGGAATCCCTGACATTATAATTTACAATTGATACAATTAGTGCAAACAGAGGCATAAAAGTGTGAGGTGGAACTGCAGGGCTGTTTCACTACTGGGAGAAGTGCACAAGGGGTGAGCACAATGACCAACCTTGGCTCCCTGCTTGCCCCTGTGATCCAGTCTGGCAGGAAGACAGCTGGTTCTTTTTAGATTTTGATCCATATTTGGTGAAAAGGTGAAAAGGAGAGTGACCCTGGGGTTAGGGCAGAGGTTTGAAACCAGGAGACTTGGTTTGTATCCCTGAATCATCACAAACTTCCTTAGGCATGTTACTCAGCTCCTCATTTTCCTACTTACCAAACACAGCTAGCAATATTTTGGTATCTCACAGAGATGTTAGCACAAGCCCTTCAACATACATATCTGCTCATATATTATCTGGATGGAGTCATTTCCAAAACTGACTGCAAAATACTCACAAAATGCACACAGCTTCATGAGGCTTAGTCATGCCAAACACGATGCATGGCAACATATCCCTGCAACCACAGGAATGCAAACTAGGACCTCATTCCCATGTAAAACATACCTGGGAGTCCTCAAGGACTGTGTCCCTTTACTCTGCAACCCCAGCAGAGAGGAATTTCAATTATTCATGCATCTCTGCCCTGCTGTCTATGGCACAGGTGGCACTGCACTTGGAGAAGCATCACAGGGGAGACCCGCATTTGAAGACCTAATTTGGCTTTGCATCATCCAGAGCCCCAAATCCACATTTCAGAGGGTGACTGCAGCCTTATCCGCAGTCTCTGTACACAGTAGGGACTTGGCAAATGGAGTTTGGTGAAATGGCACGGCACACTACATAGGAGACCGACTATAAATCAGCAGATTTTGGCTCTGCTCCTGGCTCTGTCACTGATTTACCATGGAAACTTGGGCAAATCTTTTACTCTCCCTATCCTTCATTTTCCGTACCCATAATGTAAAGATAATGATGCTGCTTTGCAAGCTCTTTTGAGATCCCGAGATGTTAAGTGCTAAGTGCATTTTATTAACATTAATAGCACCCAACCGAGAGGATGCTGTACAGCACTAGCCTGGCTGTCCCCAGAAAACAGATTGGAGTGGGGAAAGTGTGCATTTGTTAAGCAGCTTAGACACTGCTCATTCCCATAATACTTCCACAACACACAGGAACAAGATCTGACCTACTAAAACAAAAGGGAAGAAAAAAATCCAAAACGCCATAAGGAGAAAATTTCTAATGTGACCTGTCATCTTATTTCCAGCACAGGAAAACTTGGGGATTTACTGGAGATTATCAGTGTTGCTGTGTGTGGTTTTCATAGCCAGCCACAACCCCAGTGCTCACAACTTGTGGTGGAGACCACTTCCATTAGCAGGCATTAATCACCATTTTATACACTCCAGCCCAGCCATCACTGAGCAGACATCTAGTAGATGCACTTAGTTATTTCCTATCACACTTTATATCTGACTCGATCTTAAAATAAGTTAATTGTACTGAATTATATCCCAGCTCTTGTATTTACAGGACCACACCATACTACAACGTATATTCTTTAAATGCTAACAGGCTTTGTTGCTTTACACTTCAATTTTCCATGTTTCTGCTCAAATATGTATCACAACATACACAGTAGAAAGAGTCATGAAAATTTTATTATTAATGCATGTTTTTTTCCTCTGCTGGAGATAGAACTTTGTTGTGCATGTTATAAAATGTTAAATATTAGAATTATTTAAAGTTAATAGCATGCCAAAGAAAATGACTAATAATACATTATACAATTAGATGCCTTTCACATGAGCGAATCCATTAACAAAATAAAATACATTCAAACAGAAGACTTCTGATTTGCAATTTTTAGCTAGGATTGCCCATGTGTAAAGCTAAATTATTTATTCTTTAAAAAAAATAATAAAATGCTGGATACATCAGTTTGCAATTATTTGCATTATGTTTGGATGTTTTATCATGTGGCTCTGATTCAAAAATACGTATCTCTAAGTTGCTGCAGCCTCTTCATATATGCAAAGCGTTAATCACAGAAAAACAAAAGTTTTCTTTCCTCAAATTCAGCTGATGATACCAGAAGCCCTTGGTATTGCTCTTTTAGCTATTTGGGTGCCTTTTTGTTATTCCGTTTCAGCCCAGATATCCTCAGAGTGTCACAACTCCACTTTCCCCTCCCAAGTTCACCTTATTTTCTAGATAGGATCAATTCCATCCCATCCCACCCATACAGATCTCAAGTCTGGCATCATGCACCTCCACCTAAATTTACTCAGATGCTATGTGCTGGTTTCCTCCTTATTTGAAACCCGTTATCTCCTCAGCTGATGTCAACATTATCCTGGAACAAAACACTGAGCAAGCAGCTAAACTTTTCTTACAGCAAGGAACAGCTTTTAGCTCTGCAGTGATATCATCTTCCTGCCATTTTCCTCCTGGATTTTCCTTTTCCATCAATGCCCTGTCTCTAGAAAGGCACCCGACGCCAGCCAAAGGAAATTCCTCCAAAAGCAAATAATCTCCTCCTCCTCCTTGCATCCATCTACTCTTCACTGCTGCTGTCTACTTAATTAAGTCTTTCTCAATCTTCTGTATCATAAGCACATAATGCTGGTTGATGGCAATATGTTTTGAAATCTCTGTTTGTTTGTTTTTTAATTATCTAATTACACCAGGAAAAGGAAAAAAAAAAAAGGAGAAAAAAGAGAAAAAAAGAGAAAAATAATAATTTAAGGAGATCTCTCTGGTGTACTACAAGAATCCAACAAAGCACTCCATCTCATTCTCTTGCAAGAGACTTTTTTTTTTTACCCCACTTTCTAACAGTTTACCTAATCCAGTCTCTATAAAAAAAAATCATGGGATTTAAAAGTGTGATGAAAACAACTATGGCAAATTCTGGTAACATCATTGCAAACCTGCAAAATGCAGGTTAAAGATGCCTTTTATTATCACCTTTATTTAGTTAGGGAGAGGTGAAGAATGCCATACTTAGATTCTGCTGAGGTTTATGTCAGGATTTTGGCATAACCTAACTCCAGGCTACTGTCACCCCAAAATATCTCCTACCCATATGTGTCCCAGTGTCAGCCCAGGGTGCAAGCCATGGATGAGCCAAGTCTCCCACGTTATGTCAGCTGGTAATGAGGGAAAAAGTGTGCAAAAAGGGACACAGAAAAGGATCATACACTAACAGAATTGGACACTGGCTCTGAAGCAGAAGGGGAAAAATAGTATATTTCTTCCGTTGTGTTCAACTCTCCATACCCTGACTATTTCGAAATTTGACCATGCTATGTTGTACAAATAATAATAGTAATTACACAAAGAAGAGACAATGCGTTGAAATTAGAGCCGTGGATTCATAGGATGATTTCAAAAGGCATCACTCTCCCAACTCACCCCGAGGTGTTTGTCCATGTGAAGGGCTTTGATTAAGCTCGGATTGTTACAGTAGAGTTGGGAAATGGGACCTTTGATCTCGAGAGATCTGAACAATCCCTGTTACTTGTACTGACAACAGGCGTGGTACAGGCTGAATGGTGTTAACATTCGGATGAGAGCTGAAAACCCAAGTGAGAGCTGTGCTACATTCTCACTTTTAAGACTCTGGTATCATGCATAACTTCGAAATTAAAATACAGTGTGACTACCTCTCCAAGTGTTTAAATTAATATGTTTAATAATCCCCCAAATAATAAATCTAAAGTGCAAATCAAGACTTGGAAGAGAAGGTGGAAGCAATGTCTCTTTTTTTTACATTTGCATGTATGGTGTGTGTTAGTTCAGGACAGTAGTTTGTGACACTTTATATCACTATTTCTTAAAGCTCCTTCCTTTGAAAAGGCTTTCTTACCAAATTTGTATGCAATATTTTCATGCACGTATATATTATGAGATTTTAACTTTTTTTAATGTAAAAAAGTCAGTTGTGTAGTCAAGAACAATTAATAATTTCTCTAAATACAGGAATCTAATGCTTCTTAAATGCTTTAAGACATCTCACCCAGCTTCTAGCACTCAATCTCCAAGGGTACAACTCTCCTGCACACCCAACAGCCTTCTGAGAGTCACTCTGACACTCAGCATCCTCTCAAGTGGCACTAAATAGCAGTGATTAAGTAACTGAATCAACACCAAAATGCCCCAAGAATGTTTTAATGGAAGATGCTTTCCAGGACTCTGATAATTTGCTTATGCAAGAAATTCCACCGAATTGAAAATTTCTTAAGAACAGTGCTATATTTTCAGCAGTAATGTAATTCTAGGAAATATATAAGCACAAATGAGACAGTCTATATAAGAACAGGTTTCCTTTATAAAAGTTTCCAATTTTCAGAGAAGTTATACTTTAGATTTTCTCATTTTCCTTTTTATTTTTCCTCCCAGAGTTTTTACATTTGAGTGTTTTCAATTTTGGACACCACCACTCTCAACCAATGGAGTTCAACACTTAAATGCATTACCAAAGTCTCCTTCAACCAAAAAATCATTTGCTACTCACAGCAGCTGCCCCTGCTACAGCATTTATGGTTTCTCCAATTCTCAACACACAGAACACCACAAACACCATGATAAAGCCAGATTCCCTGATGCAACAACTTCCCATCCCATGCCACCCTGCAGAATATTAGGCATTGTACATCCATATATAACATCACCCTTTTTTGTTGCAGGCCCACTGCCAGCTCATGTTTGTCAGCTACTTTTACACACAAACCACAGAATTACAGATATTTACCACAAGGGAGGAAACCACCCCAAATATTAGGCCACACCACAGTCTTGCAAGACATTGAGCATGACCAATTATAAGTGGGAGCTCTGCAGATTAGTTCTCCAGGGTGTCAATCTCCTTGAAGCACAAATATCCCATGCAAAATACCTTTGATGATGGTTCAGTTTATCTACAAATGAGCCTGACAACCCCCATGTTCAGGGAATGATCCCATCATCCTAAAAATCGCAGATAGTAAGCTGTCCTGTTAATACTTTTACCAAATGACTCAATAATTTATTTCCTTTCCTTGCTTTTTTTTGGAGCTCCGCAGAATGGCATTTCCTGCAGCGTTACTATCAGAACAACAAACCCAAACAAAGAGTCACCCATGACAACGATGAGCATCCCCCCAAAAAAAGGCAGCATGCAAACCTCCAGTCCTTCTCAGCAACTAAATAACACTCCTTGAGGGGTTATCAAGAAGCTCTTCAACTTCTCGAAGTGTTACTAAGCAAGACGCTATTGTAACGCAAATAGTGCTGCGGGTAGAAAAGGAATAAAAGGCATGTTTTAAATGCTTCATCATACAATACATGCCATAAAATCCATGGTATGTTTGTGGCTGACCGCACTAACCCAGCCTGCTGCCTCTTCTGCCCCATTCCACCAGCTTATTCAGCACATGAAAAGGAAAACATGACAATACCACTCGTAAGAGAAATTTTACAGAGCTGCAGATTGGGCAACTAAGACTTAGAAATCTGAATATTTTTCTGTCTGCTTTTTTTTCTTCACACTGAACAAAAAATAGTTATATTGGAAATACATTAACATTCAAGCTCTATCAATTTTTATTATATAATGTACATTATTTGCAAAATAATTTGAAGCATTCATTGCAAAAATTAGTATTTCCTTTAGATTTTGTACCTGACTTATATTTACAAGTCATTTTTGGAAGTACTATAGTTTCTCCCCTTCCCTTCTAGAAAGAGAAGAGGAAGATGTGGAAAATATACTTTCCTTTGAATGATAGTAATAAATTTTCTGTAGCTTAAAACAGACAGAGAGAAAAAGAAGAATCCACACGAGTAACATGCACATATTAATTGATTCACTAAGTACTGTGGCCTCAATTAAAGTATTCTGTTGTCAGAGTTTTAAAGCTTGGAAAAAAAATTTTAAAAATTAAATTCTTGGCTACAGCTTGGCATATGCAGGTCTTAACCCAGAAGCAAGCTGTTTTATAATTATTTTTGAAAATTGCTTCAGTCCATTTTATTTTCTGTGCTTGCCTGGGAAGTGTGAAAAAGAAAGAAAAAACTATTTTTGACTCAAGGCTTTCAAGACATTTTAGTTCTCAGCTAGCAAGTAACCCAGTTTGAGCCTGATATTTCCATCGTGAACTTTGGATCACTCTTGCTGGTGTCTCAGTGGGTCTGGTCACATGAAGAGCTGCTGGCAGACGTGAGGAAGACTTTGCTGCCTGTGCTGTGCTTGATCTCACCAGGAACATCACCAAGGCTGGAGGGTGGCTTTAAGGTTAGACCCCCACCAAAGCACATTCATGTGTTTTTAGGGATACTCATACATGCCTGAAAAATACAGTCAATAACCTAAAACAACTAAAAATATATGAGATAGTCAGATATTGTAGCTGCTCTCTGGGAGCTGAGAGAGGACCTGCTGTCCTGTGCCCATGGCACCTTTGTTGGGAGCCCCTGCCTGCCTCTGAAATGGATATACTGGGGTCAATGTAAAGATATAGGTATTTTTGAATGGGGTGTTTTGTTGGTTTGGGGTGGGACTTTTTGTTGTTGTTGGTTTGGGTGGGGTTTTTTATTTTCATTTTAATTTTTTTTTTGCCCCTCCCTCCTTTTTTCTTTCCTTATTTCAGTGAGATAAAACTACGAAAAGAAGACGCATCTTTCTTTTTTTTTTCACCCAGTTCCCTTCTCTCTCTTTTTTTTCCTCTTCCTAAACACCCCCTTCACAACCACCCAGCCCATTTGTGTTGACCTGGAGGCTCTGTTTCAAAGGCAGCTCCAGCCTCGTGTCAGCTCCACGGGCTGTGCCCGCTGAGGCAGAGCCAGCCAGGAAACCACTCTGGTTCCTGATAGCCCAGCTCACACAGACATATGGTCCCAGCAAGCTCTTAGAATCAGCAGAACTAACTAAATAAATAAATGAATAAATAAATAAATCCGAATATTTGTTCCTCTTCTCTCCCAGTTCATTGATAAAGAGCATGTCAGTTAGGTTGAAGAATCCTGCTGGTTAAAGGTATCATCCTTAGCTGCTCATATGGTCTGGGCTCTTACTTGTCAATTAGATTTATCCGAGTCATTTTAGAACAATAAATATAAGTGCAGATGGAATATAAACATATTGAAGATTACTGTTTCTGACGGCTGTTGTTTATTAAATCAAAAATTATGCCGAAGCAAAGATTTTGTTGATATTTCAAATGGAAAGGAAAAGTAAATTGGAATTAGATATTTCTTAGGAAAGAAAGCAAAACAAAATAAAAAAAGCAAACCCCAAAATCCAACAAACTACCGTGCCACAACCTCCAAAAAAGCCTATGGGTATTAAAAAAGCAGTGATTTTACCTAAAATGCCACCTATGAACAACCTTCAGAGAAGGGATATAGCACCTATAAACTCAAAACACTAGGTATGTTGAAATCCATAAAATTTCCAATTACTGCTTCAGAATTTATTGTGCACATATGGAAAATAATACTTGTAAAAGAGAAAGGGGTTTGTGCCTGGTGCTGTCAATACTGTGAAGGATGGGGTGATTATAAAGCAAATTAACAATACTTTTAAATGTGCATTCACTTATCTTTCCAATTAAATCCTTGTTAAACAACTGCACAGACAGTAATGGTGCTTCTGCAAAGCACTGATCAAGACAGTTTTATTGTAATTTTTACTCTGTAACAATTAATCAAGTAGGCATTTTCTTTATTATTAAATTATTTAGTTAATAAATATTCGCAATCAGTTCACGTATTTCTGGTTCAAACTTTACTCTTAATTTTTCCCTAAACTGAATCATATCTTGTTATATTCTCATAGAAGAAACAACTGAAATATTTTAATTCCATTTTTTGCCCAAGTACTTTTTTTGTTACTGCAAGGTAACGGAAGGATGAGATTAAATTCACTTTTTTCTCTCTCAAAGTAGGAGTATTTGGATATCTTTGGCTGTCCTTTTCCATGTTCCACAAGAAACGTACCTCTCTGCAATAACAGAATATTTAGCCTCTGTAAAAATTCCCATACTTGCCCCTGCTTTGGTACATAAGTAGAGTAACAGAGCTGTAAAAACACAATCATTGACCTTTGGATGGTCTGTGGTGCCTCGCAGTTAACACACAAGGTATTCCTAATGAAATAATGGGATGCAAAGGTCATCTGCACAGCAAACACCCAGCATTTTGCAAACAAAGCTTCAGATATAAAGACAATTAGGAACTCTCTTGTATTATGCATGAACCAACACACTGAATGAACCAATAAGTACTGAAATCTGTATTTCCACGGTTAGTTTCCCTGAACGTGTATGCATTGGGATAGAATCCTAGAGTTTCAGCAATATGTTATGAACTCTTTAAAGCTCTATTTTCTTTTTTCAGTTAATTTAGTACTCATGAAAATTACTTGACTGACAACCATGGAAAGTGAATGCCTTTCCAGCTACTGAGCAGATTAGCTCAGGACACACAAAGGAAGAAGTTTCTAGTTCCTCACCCAGGTATCCCTGGTTTTCAGCAGGGAGTTAATTGAGGATGGATGGGAGAGGGGTGTGGAAGCAGGGCAAGGAGCCTGGCTTAGCACAGAGAAGGTCCTCACCCCGTTCATCAGTGTCACACAGGGCTGGCTCGGATGGGTTTGGAGCAGCCTGGCCTGGTGGAAGGAGTCCCTCCCTGTGGCAGAGTGTTGGAAAGAGATGAGCTCTGAGGTCTCCTCCAACCCAAACCATTCTGGGATTCTACAATCAGCACAATGGCTTCCACCACAGCAGAGAAAAATTCACTTTTACTTACAAATTCTGATGGATGAAAAGTCTTCCCTTTTTCTTGTTTTTCTTTTTCAGGCACTTTTTGCTCCAGCCCTGCCGTGTTTTGCTGTTGCAAAGCACTGCCCCCATCCTCAGGTTCGTGTAGTGGTGCCTTCATGGCTCTGAGCAGCCCCACCTGGGGCCCATGTCAGACCCTCCCAGGGGATTTGGGCCAGAACAGAGGATCTTTTCTATAGTACCTCATACCCTGGAACTGCCAGCACAACTTACATGGCTTAACAGACCCATAAACGTTATTTTATCCCTTTTTCTACAGGTGTGAATTGAAAGAATATCCTTATAAATGCATGTAAAGGATTTAACTTACTAGACCTTGTGTAAAATCAGCAGAATCCTACAAGTACCTTCTCTGTTTCTGTTTGGGGTTTTTTTGTTTTGCTTTTGTTTTTGTTTTAACATTTCAACTTTTAGGCTTGGCCAATAATATGGAAATTGTAAGAGGAATAGATATCTCTGTCTAATGCCTCCAGTTATTATAGAAGTCTTTAGGTGCTCAGCCAAAAATATTGACTGCTTGGTGGCTTAGTTTCTAAACCCCAAATTTTTCAGTGCTTATACTCCAAGAAAAGTATGAATTTCTTGATGTCAGTTTGGTACAAGCAGCTTCTACTGCCTTGATTCAGTGATTTGAAAAATGATGACTTAGAGTTTCGAAAGTGCTGAGAGGTGTTATAGCACAGTTCTCTCATGATCAACTGATCTTTTCAGCTCTTAATGGGAAAATAAATCATAGATAAAAGATAATCCTGTTGCACAGAAGCAAAAAAGGTGTGATATCAATAGACTTTTACAGGAAAAAGAAAACTCTGTGAGAGGGATAAAGTAAATAAGGTAGTTTGTTCTGCTGCTGCTCATGTTGGCAAGGCCAAAACCCTCTTCAAGAGCTGCCTACCTCAATAAATGAGAACAAAACACAAAGTATATTCAGAGAATTTAAAAATATACCAGGTTTGTTTGTGTTTTTTAAATTGCAAACCCCTTTTAATCCCCAAAAATCTAGACTTTCAGAAGTCATTTTATATTTTTGCCGTTCCTATTTCTTCTTTAATGATAAAGCTGTCAACTGTTAGTTTCTTTTCCTTTCATATTCACCAGTTCTCTCATTTAATTTTTGATGCTGCAGATGACATTAACAGTATAGGAAAAGGAGCCAAATAAAGCTTTGCTATATTCTAATTAATGATTATTCTAATAAAAAATACTTTGGTATGGCAGCCAGCCTAGAGTGCCTCCTATGATCTTCAGTGTGATACATACTATTTATATCCTCTAAATGTAGGTGTAACACAATGGCAAAGCAAGCAGGAAGAAAGAGCCCAATGAGCCCAATTTGGCCTGTAGAAGCACTGATTGCAGTCAATCTCTGCAATGCAAATAGGCTTTGTCAGAACATTTGTTTGCATTTATAATTAAATTAAACTTTAACTAAAAAAAAAAAAAAAAAAAAAAAAGTCGCTATGACAAAATCATATGTATAAATACTCCTTTCCCACTGTTAATTAACAAAAAATGAAGGTACAGGGATTGACCTGAGGAGGTCACAATAATTACTGAGGGAGGGGATGTGTGGACAGTAAGTTATTAACCATCATCGCACTGCAGAGCTTCAAGAGAATGGGAAAGAAGAAAGAAGGTTGGGAGCACACAGCAGTTTTCCTGGTAACTTTTCTCCTTCATGAAGCCATCTGAAACTGCTGCTGACCTCAGCTCCTAATTGACAGGGAGCACCAGGCTCTGGGACACGTTGGGTGGAGAATGTTCTCCCAAGCACACCATAAATAACTCATGTTTCCTTCATCTCCTCACAGCATTTTCCAAGTACACCACAACTCAGTGGGCTCTTTCCTGCCTGAAGGTTCCTACTTAGCACAGGAAAATGATGTTATTTACACTACTGAAACAGTGGCTGGCTATCCTTGGTGTCTGTGTTCCTTCTGGAATATTATGATTAAAAAATTGTTGGATTATTCTTTGGGAGTTACAATGCTCAGGTCTTCCACTTGCCTCACGTGGCAATGGGGACTGCTAAGTGGCATTAGGCTTTTCCTAAATCATCATTTCTGTATGCATTTACCTAAGGGAAAACCTAAATACAGACCTGCAATTTTTTATAGGCAGGATTTTAAAGGATGTGTAAAGGGAGTTTGGACAGATATTATCACTGCCCATGGAAAATCCACTCCATCGTGACATAAAATGTATGAATGCCCTCATTTTATCAATAAAGACTAACATAAGAAACAATGATTATCATAACTGATAAGATGATGACATAATTCTCCAGAGGCATTAGTTTTCTTTGAATTTCCTTTGGTCACTCTGTAGGCGGGTTTTTTTGAACATGCCTTAAGTAACCAGTACCAGAGTGGCTTTAATGTACTATTAACTCCACTGATATATTTTCATTTTTCACAGTGGTATAAACCAGAAGAAAAAGGTGTCTGGTCTCTCTCTGCTGCAAAAAGCCAGCTTAGGCTTCTGTCTAGCTTTACAGTATCAGCCCATCTGTTTTAGGTGAAAACTTGAGCAGTAAAGTTAACCTCAAGTATGTTAACCTTTGGATGCCACAAGACATGATAGACAGGACCATTATTTTTATGGCACAGTATTTTCCAAAGCAAAGAGCTCAGGCAGTGAAGAAGGATAGAAAATCCCATTTTTGCCTCTGTGTCTCCAAACAAAATACAGCTTACAGTCCATTAATAGCCAAGGCAGGCTTCATTATCGACACACAAATACCCAACAACTATAAATTTAAGAGAACCTAAGTAATGAATCAAAACTGTGAGGCTGATTGGTAAATGATGATTTATTCAATCTTGTTGAATTTACTGGCATAAATACTGATTCTTCATAAACCAGAGTTCACCCTCCAGTTTCAGCTGAAGACAAGACTGATCTGGAATAGCTGAGGAGGTGGCAAACACCTACTGATCCCCTGAAACTTTCCCTAGAGATGTAAGTGGAGGCTTGAAGGTGGGAATATTTTTACATCTCTCCTATCTCTCAATTTCATGAGAATATTTGAGTCAAAAGTCTTAGTTTATGTATAGTACCAAGCTAATTGAGGAAGTTGTTCTCCAACAGCTATCACCCTCACACAGAATACACAATATTTAGCAGTTCTGGTAATAGTCTCCAGGTAATTTATAAAAAGATCATAAAAAGTAGGACAAAATGTTGCAGCTTCACATTTATACTAGATTCATTCAAAATTGCATAAGGTCTAAAATGCAATTTAAGATGTGGTATTTTTCCCAATTTCTGAGAAATTTGATTTTATTTTCTTAAGTAGTATCATGAGGTTCCCTATCATTGATGATATTTGCTAAGCTTTTAAATGTGGGAAGAGTTAGTCTTTGGTAAGAGTCGTAAACCATTTAGAGATAAATGTATTTGCATTCATCCTTATTAGATCCCAATATCAGGTTACACAGCTGTAACAGGATCTACTGATCAATGCTAGATGTCTTTAAGCCACATCAGTGAAGAGTGTGCTGTTGTATTTGTGGAAATATGTTCATTATACACAGAATCTGTGGAAATATGTTCAGTAAATATATACAGGATGGTTCTAATTCTGGTTAGCAGGTCCCCAAAATATTCATCTTTCCTCTTTCATTTTCTGGGGTCAAACCTTTGCATTTTCAAAATCAGTGGTAAATCTTCCACTGACTTTGGCAGAGCCAGTACTCCACTTTTAGTATTTCCTTTTAAGTTCTTTTCAGCACCTTTTTCTCTTTCACTAGTTTCCTTTGGATATCTGCTCAGCTTTTGGTTTTGTTTAACTTTCAACATCCAAACAATCTGCTATTTTTCCTTTTAATCTTTTTCTTTCCCCCTCACTTTGATTCCTTGGTTTCTACATATGCTTTGCTTTTTGCCACCTTATTTCACATCTCTATTTCCTCCCATATTTTCAGATTTGTTTGTTGTTTGTTTCTCATCTCAAGTTTAACTACTATTTTCCTCTGCTTACTCTGCTCTTTTTCCTCTCTCCTAGCTGACATTTCCCTCTGTGCAATATCTTTCTACCTTCCCTTTCCTCTCTTTTCCAAAACAGGGCTCATCATTCCATGCCACTAATGTATAGCAGATTCTGAAATACTGTCATCTGAGACAGTTAAGTACTAAACAAAACATTACCAGGGTGGAGGAATCACTTACCCTGATTGACAACAAATCGTAACTTCTGTATTGTTGCCAGATTGCCGCTAACTCTGTATATTCCATCAACATCTAGACCTGAAAAAGAAACACATATTTCATTTTAGATCATAGAAGTATTTTTCTTTGTACGCCTGTCAGGAAGGCAGAAGCACCCTCGCAAGTATGAAGAAGAGCAGCGCAGCGAGTGACTGAAAAATAATCCACCTGACAACAACTGAAGTGCCTCCTCACTGATTAAAGCAACAATGAAAAATAAAAGTGGGAGATTAACTTAAGTGAATACAAAACACCTAGCTATAATTATCTTGTAATTCTGTCAGCAGAATACAGCTCTGCAAGGGGCTTTGAGTGTGGCAGGAAAGCGAGGGGTAATTGACTCTCGTGCTCATCGGGAAGGGCTGCTTGGGACAGGCATGGTGACGTGCCAGCCCTGCTTGAACGTGGGATGTTTGTGTTAATAGTGCCAGGGAAACTTCTCTGTCTGGGCTCTGGGCTTTTCAGACATGAATTTGTGAGGCTGTGACCTTTCTGAAAATAAAGCACTGAGGTGCCCACCCTGAAATCATGCCGTGTGTGAGACTCCACACAACTACCATTTCTCTACTATATTCTTCATAGTGGCTCAGAGAGGTTTGAAGATGAAATTAAATATCCCAAGTAGCATATGCCCTGGAGTACATTTCTTCATTGATATAGGCCATTCTTTTCAAGGACAACCCGACAGTCTTGTTTCTCCCTGCATATCTACTCAAGGTTTATCTTCTAGGTGAAACTAGATGTCATACTCCCTTTTGTGACATATTATCTCCTACAGCAAGCTCTGCTGATATGAGTGTTTAAAATAGCACTTCCAGCCCCTGTTGCATAGCTGTAACATTTCAAAGCACATGGGAACTGCTCTCCTTTCCGGGAGAATTCGCAACACCGACCCAATCTGAGCACTTGAAAATCAAACCCACTAAAACCTACATTGTCATTTCACATTAAAAACTTGCAAGTACACAAGAAGCCAAGAGAAGCTACACAAAACAGGTTTTTTTTAAAGGCTACTTATCCCTTGGAACACAAGTTTTAATTAGGTTTTGGCAAGCAGTTTCAGAGAAAGCCTTTCTCTTGGAAAACGCTAATTTGTCAAACCCAAAAATTTTCAGGAAACACTTCCTGACAACACATCTAGGGGGAATAGATTTCCAATCTGAGGTGGGGGGAAAGGAAATCTTTGTAAGAAAAGGTAAAAGTGAAAACAAATGAAAAAATCCAGAAGCCCAGTTGTGATAGCAGTTAAAGAAGAAGAAGCTGAGGTTCAAGTCTTTATTGACTCTTGCACCACACCTTAGCTCTTGAATGCCATGGCCAATGGACTCAAGTATTTGGATGCATTTCTTACTTATCTAGAAATATTTGAAAAAAACTTACTTTTCCTTTTGATGCAGAATGACACCAGATAAAATCTTCTGTGTGTTTGCATGTTTGTTTTGTCTCTTTACAAAATACATTTCTCATTTTATGTCTATGCTGCCAGGAGCATCATGATTTGTTTTTCATTAAAAAAACTTATTTTTAAAATTAATTATAATTTATTTTTCTGATTATTGATCATAATTGTGTGTTTTATTGGATAGTTTTCTACCCTGCACCTGTGGGTGTCCTGCAACATAATACTGAGAGTGATGATTTATTTCAGGAAGATCTCCTCTTTGGTTACAGAGGGATAAAGAAAAAGTTTATTTAAGAGAAATCAAAAAAGATTTAGTAATCAACAAACCTTGGAAATTATCCATCTGCTGGATATATAATGTTTGAGCAAATGGAAATTACTAAAATGTTTAAGTAATACTATTCTAACCTAACTCTGAAGAGTCTAATTCTGTTTCAGTAAGGGGAGAGTGAAAGACTAATTCCCAGCATAGGACTGTGGGACTTCTGTGGTAGAGGATCAAGAATTGCATCATGTAAATTGAAGTCTAAACCAGAAATTAAAAAGGAAAAATAAATCAAACTAACAAACAGGCAAGCCACCAGACAGAATGTTAACTTTTGTTTGGATCTAACTCAATTCAGTTCTTAACCTCGCTGGTTATGTGGAAGTGAAAACAATCCATGTCACTTTGGGTGAAATAGTCTCACATTAAGAGCATCAATTTGGAACCTGCATAAGTCACCCAGATCAAGTGAAAATGAACAAGCTGCATTGTAAATTGGTGGCTATTACATCTTGCAACATGATCTGGAGTACACAAGTGCATTATTGTTGTTAATAAATTAATTTTGGTCCAGTAATGAGGTTTGATTTAATTTCATTTGGGCACTATACAATATGGGAGAAAAAAAATAGAAAAAAATCAAGCCGATTATAACATTCATGTGCCATCAACTTTCTGCTCCAATAACTTTGAAAGTTAAGCCAAACCAAACCAATGCAAATTGGTGGATTTGGACATCCTTTTCATGACCACATTATCTTAGCTGGATTGTTAACAACTTATTTTGGAAATCCAATTAGGCGCAAAGGACTAAGGCAGAGAAAGAGACAGAAAAAAATATATTTCATAGTTCTTATATCCTGATTCTATGAACAATTTTCAAAGCAAATTCACTTTTAAGGGCACCTCTATCAAGAATAAATGGCAGGCTATAAATACTTAGGGAACAAGATGAAACAAAAGCTTTGCCCAGTTTCCTATCTGGTGCTGGAGTTTAAGTATAGTGGTAAAGAAACTTTCAGGAAAAAAATATTCATTGTAATAAAGTCAACTTTAGTTCACCATAGGATGACCTTCTTGTGTTTTGTAGTGGGATTTATCAGGGAAGAATCACTGGATTTTGCCCTAAAGGAGAGCAAGTATTTTATTTGCTTTATATTCCAGTCTCCAACTCTGTTTCTGTTTGTTTTAATGAGGAACCTGAGAACAGGATGGACCCACAATTAGAAATTATAGCCAAAAGCACGATAATGATTTCCACACTAAATTTTGTAATGGCATAAGAAATGTAGGAAAAGGTCTTAACTCAAGAATGCATCAGTTCAGCTGCCAAACTATAGCAAATTTTAAGTATTTTAGTTTAAAAAATTACACAGGTGCTCCTGATGAGAAATTTAAAAGGCAACTCTTCTCAGACTTGGCTGAGATTCATAAGCAGTAATGAAAGTAATAGTCACTCTGCACTGAACAGGAGATGGTAGAAGAATATTTATGTAAAACGTTTCTTGCACTCCTATCCAAAATTGAAGTAACCATGAATGCAGACCAGTGCCAGATCTAGGACCAGTTTAAGCTGGAACCAGGTGTTGCAGAGAAATATTAACAGACGGAAGAAAATTAGAGTTTAGGTGACATATTTACTAAAAAATGTTTTAAAATACTAGATTTCAATATTGATTGAGGTAGCCCAGGTGATTTATGAACAGTCTGCAGTTAAATGTTCTCACTAACTCATTTCTGCTGCATAGAAGAAAAATCCCTCTCCCAAATCACACTGGATTCTGTCTAATCCTAATCTCTATTTGATAATATCTTCAAACTGAATATAAAAAGAAATTCTCTATGTGCAGGGAGAAAGGGGTGGTGGATGCAGAAATTTCTCTGGTTTTAAACAAGATTTGGAATTTAAAACATACAATTTTAAACAGCACTAGGTAACTTCCTGCATGGAAACCCATGGAACTTTCACAATTAACGTATCCTGAAATAGGTGTGGTCCCCAGGCCTGTTTTGTAAAAGAAACCATCGTGCTGGATTCAACAACAAAGTGAAGTACAAACTTGAAGAAAGGCATTCTTTAGTTAGTCCTTTCATTTAAAATCAGTTATGTTCAAGGCAGAACTATTGTATTTCAAAGGAGCCTATTATGCCTTCCCATAAACAGAAAGATCATACGTTTTAAAACTAAAGTATCATTATGCAATCAAGCTGTTGTATTATAAACTATTTTGTGGGCTCAGATGCCCAGGGCTATCTTTACAAATATTTAAGAGGTCATTATCAGGGTATGTTCTCCCTAAAACTATAATTCTTTCCTCGTGTTTTCATATGCATCTTACCATAAATATCTGATTTATAAACATTTTTTTTAAGTTTACTAAGGGCACAAAAGTGAGACAAGAAATCATTTAAAGAAACAGAAATAAGTGAATGCAAGAAATACATCCGTGTCACAATAATGTGACAAAAAAAGCACAGAACAAAGTGCAACAAAAGGAAAATCATGAAGGCTAGCAAACTAAACGATAAAATTTGGCATTGAAATACTGTATCTGCATAGGGTGACAAAATTTACCTGGAGGTTCAGGTGAATGTGTGAGCAAAAAAACCATTTTTTGTATGATGTCAGGGAAATCAGAGGTAAAAAATATGAAAACCATGAAACAAATATGAGCTACACCAGAACGTGTTGCTGAAATCCCTGTTCTGCTTTTTTTGGTGTGGCAGAGGGTGGGATTGTATATGCCCAAAGCCCCTGGAGCAGAGCTGGGGGCTGGCACTGCAGTTGGCTCTGCTCTGATGGGACAAAGCTGCTCTTTTGATCACCAAAACTACCCTTTTCTTGTTCTCCTCCCAGCAGATTATCACACTTTTGAGGCTTAAAACGTCCCAGCAACATATCAGCAGCACATCATCATTTGGTAGGGAAGCAGGTCCATCCCCTGTCCAGAGAGAGTACCTGGCTACCATGGAAATGGGAGCCATAAAAATGTCATGTTAGATACTTCCACCAGATAGAGGTTAAACAGGCCTAGGAGATCAAAGAGTGGATGATATTGGAAGTCAATCTGAAGGACAAAAAGATAACCTCTGTTGTAAAAAAGCATCCATTTCCATTGGTGGCCATGATGTGCTTGTGCCTCACATTTGGAAACAAAATACAGAGAAATATTTGGAAATGACTAAGGCTGAAGAGTTATTCTGATATTGTAAAAGCAGTCAGAGCAATGCTCTTGGAGACTGGCTAGACTGACCTCAGTCACAGACAGTCTACTTAAATAATTAATTCAGGACACTGTGAACAAATAATTCATAACAAAATATCATTAATCCCAAACAGCACGGTTTCATGGAAATCAGGGCTTTGTCTAGCAAACTTATTGCATTTTTGGATGGAACTGAGTATTTGACAGGTCTGGTTGGTGAAGGCAGTTGTGTTGAAATAGTGTGTTTGGCTTTCTGTGCCGCCTTTGACTTAGTACCACATGACATTTTGATTAAAGCACTTGCATTCTATAGAATTAACAGGGCATATATTACGTGGATTAAAAACTGGCTCAGTGACAGACCTCAAAATGTGGTAGTTAATGGGAGATATCAGTTAGCAAGGTCAGAACTGGCACAGCTCTCGAGAGTGGAGCTCTCATCCAGTGCCATCTAATACCTCTATCAGAGATGGGACAATGAGAAAAAAATTCCCTTGGCAAAATAAGCAGATGACACAAAGGTCAGGGAGATATTAAATGATGACAAGGACAGGTAAAGTTACAGAAGATCTGAACTGCTACCTTAAACAACCACAGCCTGGCAAAATCAGGTTTAGTATGGAGAAACACAAGGTACATCCAGCACTCTGGATTTAGGCTACAAAGGACTTGAGATTTACTTTAAATAAAGAGCTGAACATGATCTCTGAGCTCACTGCTACAACAAACAGGACTAACATAATCCCTTGAATTATAGAGGAGTATCAAAGAAGCAGGGGTGAGATTGAACCTCTTCATGGGCTACAAATAGGATCTGTAGTGAAGCACTGCACTTGATAGTGAAGCAAATAACATGAAACATAAAATAAAAGCTTTATTGCTTCCTATTAAAGAGAAGATGGAGAAATGTCCTCTCCATCTGTATTTTTTATGCAATTTAAAGGTACTGGACGTTTTCCCAGCACTGCCCAACTGCAGGGCCTGTGATAGCAAGCCTGAATTCAAGGTAGCATCAACAAGATTTTCTTTTTTCTATGATCAGTAGAAATCCAACACTGTTTTAGAATTCAGTAAAGGCAGATACAGTGGGAGAAAGAAAGGAGACTGAATATTGTACTAGTCCTTAAAAGACTATGAAACGACTCTGTTGGAGGTGTCTGATGTGATTTGGTGAATATCTTTAGGAAATTAGCTGAAAAGAAATAATTCTATTTTTGACTGCAACAATATCAAGAAGATGAGGGGCATTCCTACATAAAAAGAGAATCTCATTTTTTCTTGCAGTAATAACTCGAAGATGCAATGAAAGGAGAAAAGCTTGACTAAGATCTTATTGTTTTCAAGACCCTATAGAAACTGTTTAATGGAAGCAATTAAAACACTGAATATGAGCATTACATACTGAGAATGAGTAACAAGTGAATATGATGGAGGATATACCTCATTCTGTTTCATATCACTCGATGGTAGAATTTCCACTCAGATATTTATACACAAATAAATAAGGGCAGCGAGAGTACAAAGCAAGTGTAATTTAAATGAGCACACAGTTCACTGCTATGCAGGGCTGCTGTTTAATGCCCAAATCAAGCTTGCTCTGCCTCTGTCGTCTTCTCTATTGTGCTGTGCTTTGACATTCAAGAAGTTTATGGTTTAAAAGCCCCAGGAACAACAAGACTTCCTCAGGAGGCTGCCTGTAACAAGAAACTAAACTAAGCTTTGAGACTATTTGTTTTGAATGAAGCCGTCGAACATGCAGCGTGCTCACTGTAATTTTGCCCTTACTCCCAAATATATACTTTTGCCATTCTGTTAGTCCCACTTCTTGCAGCTAAACAAAGTGACCTCATTGCTTTCCACTGTATTTTCTTTTAAACATTGGCTGGGATGATTGAGATTCAGGAATGTGGGAAAATGGATTCCCAAGCCACGTCCATCCCCTTTAATTCTGAGCTGTAATTTTTGGCTTGGCTTGAATCACAGTCATCACATTTCAGTCTGAATCTCTCTGTAAAGTGATCTTTCTTAAACATTTCTTTCACTCATCATGGGATCAGAAACAAAGCCATTCTAGTCTTTCAGCGAAACACTTACAAACGTCTTTTTACAGCGACTCACAAGAGCTGAATTTCCTTTAAAAATGTTTGAAAAAGAGGAGGTTTTCATTGCCTGATTGTCCTCTTTGTGAATCTTGTCATCTGTATGCCATGAGCTACAGCTATTTTAATCTGTTTTTGTTTGCAATCCATTTGGTGTCCGCCCAAGAAAATGCAGGTGATTCTAATTAACTTACTGCTGAAGATGTGGAAAAATCTCAATTGTGCGACAGAGAATTATACACTTAAAACCTTCCCTCTATTATTTATAACAGCTTATTAATGAAAATGATTACATGAATACATTTACCACCTGATTCATCTTTGTTCACTTTTTAAATCAACAAGGTTTATGCTAAAGGGGAAAAAATGCCTACCAAATACAGACCTCAAGTACACACATCAGCTTGCTGGTTTAAATGGAATGGCAGTTTGAAAGGAAATAGCATTGTCTTCATGAAACACAGTATAATATCTGAAATTGCCAAATGTTTGGAAGTAGCTGTTCTCTCTCTGTAACACATTAGTATTTAATTTTGGGAATGGTTATTTCTGTTTTGTTTACATGTTTGTTTTCTCTTTTAATACGTCCTCCACCATTCCTATCCCCTTTCATCTGCTGCAGTTACTGCTTCTCACGTACGGGCTAGGAGGTCCAGCCTGACCAATCCTTAATTCATCTGAAATATAATAAGATTTCTTGGTTCTTCTGATACTTTAGCAAGTACAATTGTTTTCATGCTAACCAAAAGTGATCAAGAGTGGTGAGGCACTGGAATGGGTTGCTCAGAGAAGCTGTGGATGCCCCGTCCCTGGAAATGTTCAAGGACAGGTTGGACAGGGCTTGGAGCAACTTGGGATAGTGAAAGGTGTCCCTGCCCATGGCAGGGGTGGCATGAGATTAATTTTAAGGTCCCTTCCAATGCAATGATTTTATATTAAAATCGATGGATGTTACCTGCATTGAGCATTTTCTGCTAGGTACAGCAAATTTACCATTTCTATTATTCTGTGCCACACTCTGATAGTCTAATTTGAATGTGATGACAATATGGATAATGCTGTTTATTTTGGGAAGGATGAAAGCCTGAATAAAGGTTATCATTTTAGGAGAAGCTGACGATGGAAAAACTCATCCACTGTGTGACATGATCAGAACAGCTGGGGATGTAATGTGGAGGGTGGGGGAGAAGAGAGCCAAGGTATTTTGTATGTTCAAGAAATATATACAACATTGCCATTTCTTATATCCCAGCTGTGCCTGTTAACTTCTGGAAACATGTAGAGCTCAGCAATAAAGCATACTTGACTGATATTTACTGCAATGTGCATTATAAGACATTTTCTGTCACACATTATGTTCTGAAAGAGTTAAGTAACATGAAAAATACAGGCTCGAGATTATATCTGTCATGGATGAAAATACTACATTTATGCCTCATTGTAATCCATTCATTGGTTTATGTACCCCAGCCCTCCAGGGAGTGTCACAGCTCCACATGATACTGCTGAGAGCTGTATTTTGCTTTTGGATTTCTGATTTAGCTGAAAGAAGTTTAAAAACACATGTAGCCTGACAACTCCCTATTGGCTATACAGCCGAGGAGGGTCAAGAGCATAAACCATTCCAGAAAAAGCCAGCTGTGACTTAGGCTCACTGTAAAGATCTGCCTCTTACAGACAGTAGCAGACAAGAAATTTATGCATTTTGCTAAATCCTCCCACTTTGGTTGAACTGTGCTTCATTTGGGGATCCATCATCACTGACATCGTGCCTGTGTTTTTTGAGCAACATCAGAGCACTAAAGGAAACTGCACTTTGGGGGGTCCAACGTCCTTTTAGGGGTGTGCAGAACTTCCAGTCAGGTCCACTGGCACCACCAGTAGGAACTGTGGTTAAAGCTAAGGGACAGCTACAATTCTCCAAACATCCCTTGTTCCCAATGCTGATTTTAAAGATAATTTAGTGCACAGTAGGGATAAATCTTTTCCCTTCTTTCACAATAGTGAGAGATTAAATTAGACCTTGGTAATGTCACCTCCCCATCCTGACTAGTTCTGCTTCTTGTTGCACTTTGAATAGTTGGAAGTGGAAGAACTGTATGTGTGGGCAAACAAAACCTTCAGCCAAAATGGGTAAGGAGTTTGCATTTTGTAGACTGCAGCACCTTTGCTTGGCAAAGAGGTTTTTTCTTATTTTTTTATTTTTTATTTTTTTTTAATAGTAATGACTGGGATAAGAAGTTTAAGGTGGAATAGGGATATTTAGGAAGCAAATTGAAAGTCAGAGACATGCTTCTTCCATATTTTTTTTTGTTTTAGAGATAGCTGAGGAGTCCAGATAGGCCAAACACTCTTTATAACAGATCCATTTCGTGATAACCTGGCACTGTTCTCTGTCCAGCCTTAGACATCTCAAGGTTATCTCTCTTATTTCCAGGATCAGGTTTTACTCAACTTTCCATGGGCACATCCTCCAGCCCCTGAGCATCTCTGGGAAGGGATGCCAAGGCAGAGTTTAACTGTTACAGTTCAACAGCAGCTAAAGAAATATCAGTGGGGCACTTGATAGCACTTGTTTTGTTGCATAGCACAGAAGGCTGGATGTGTGTCCTGCAGTTAGAAATCAGACCTGTTTGGGGACAGAAAACACAGAGGTTTGGAGTTTCCAAGAGAGGAATGTGCAGAACCCTGCCCTAAAATCTAAGCTGGGGCTCTAATGTGCACTTGGTAGTGGTCTTTGTTATTCACATTGTTTTGTAGGCATCTATCTTTGTGGTTGCTTTTTATCTTTAAGAGGGAGTAAACATTTAAAAAGTAGATTCTTTAGACTAAGGCACACTATCAGACACCTTTGGGTGTTACAGTCCACGGCTATGTGGAAAACCCAGAGGCTCTCTTGGAAGATAAGTATTCACAGTTATCCAACACCAACTCTGAATTCTTAGCATTGCATATCTGCCCGACATATAAATGTGATAACACAAAGGTGTGTGTGTGCATGTGCATACAGAGATAACTCCTACTTTAATAGAGTCTTTCTCAGTGTACTTTGCTCACATTTCAAAATCTAATAATAGTGAAAAGCATGGGATTCCACTGAATGCTCAACCACCTTTTTTAATGTCATAAATCTCTAGTCTAAGAAGTGAGTAAAATTTTCTCGTTTTTGCGAAATTCATATTTAGTGTTATGAAACAGTGGCATTAAGCAGTAGTACAGGAAACAACAGAGACATTAATTTTAATATGACACAAACCTATTGTGCTTACATATTTTTCCACTTTAGTTTGCCATCTTAGCTGCAGAACTCTGCAGCTATATATAGAGATTATTTTTCCTGTCATTTCCACTGTGTTTTCTGTCCCCAAACAGGTTCAAGTAACTTAAAACCTTTTTTTTTTTCCCTCCATTTAATTTGGGAAAAATTTGATCACCAAAGCAACACTCAGCAAAAGATGCAGTCAAGGTGTCTGCAGAAACCATAAAATTTCTGAATTGGAATACAAAGATTGATAAGTACCAAAACTTGAGAGACTGGTGCATCCTTCAATACTTTGGCAGAAGCAGCTCCATAGTTTTCATGCTATGGTTTGACACGCATTCCAGGATAGAGTACACTAAAATAGCACAAAACTTGTATATGAATTGCTCAGGAACTCCTCAGAAAAGGTTTTTTAAGTATAGTCTGAAAAGGAACAAATTGCTTTCTGCTTTGAAATATGCAAATAAAAAAACCTCAATGAAATACAAATTATATAACTAAAACATAGCTGAGACATGCAAGAAATATATAAAAAACCTGACTTCTGATAAGAAAAAAACCCTAGTTGCTGGCAATAAAATGCACTGGATATCTGTTAGCTGAATTTTGGGTGAAGTAAATGCATAAATATGAATATCGTTTGATACTTTCATGGAAGATAATTATTTTATAATTTAAAGCTGCAGGAAGAAATTCGATTTGAATCGTTGTCTTTGTGTCTTAATGCTGACTGTGGCATGGAATGATGTAAGGAAGGTAGAAATCCAATCTCATCCCTTTTACTAGGGTTCACATAGACCCTCTGGTATTTCTGAAGGCTTGGAAAGATGAAGTTGGCATAAAGTGCTTTCCATATCTAATTTCCTTCTTTGGTGAAAATTCCAGTAATTATTAATGACATTTACTATACAGACATCCAAGGAAATTGCAGAGTTTCCAACAGAAACTCTTGCTGTAAGCCGTGGCCTTTGTGTTTTTAATGTATGGCATATCAGAACACAAAAATGCAACTGAAAGAGAGATAATAAAAGACACCATTGTGAATAATTTCTAGTGTGCAAATTCAGATACTTTTCAGGCATCCACATCATGAGAGTTTGAAAAGCATTTAAAAATATCTTATAAATGTCTTTGAAGCCACTGCTGTGAGGACACTCCTGCAGGTCACAGATCAGGGCATTAAATAAAATATTTTGTAGCTGCTCTGGTTTAGTGTCAAAAGTAGGAAAACCTGCCTGCATAAATAGCATCCTTCCAGAACCTTCCACCTCTTTGTTTGGATGCAAGTCTGGCTTGCAATTGGCTTGGGCTGGAGAATTGGAATGGTTTTGTTTTCAGTGGTTAGAGGAGATGCTCAGCTGGTTCAAAGCTGAGCTTACAGTCTAAGTGAAAGCAGTTTTCAATAGCAGAGGATGTATCTTATCTTTCTACTAAGGTCTATTAAAAATATGTAGCACCTGATAATTTAACACCGAATGAGTGGCTGCTAAATTTCCCCCTCTCTTTGTCCCTCTGTCTCACACACACACAAACACAGGAATGCTCCTCGCCTGCCAAGCTATGTGCCAAGATTTTGTTCACTTTAATCTCAATCATATGAGTTAGAGAACCATGAAACAAAGTTCCTACCAAGTATGCTGACAGATTTTTAGTTCTCGTGGCTCCACAGGGCATCACTACAAGCACAGGAAGGAACTTTTCTTATTAAAGGTTTCTGAGCTGATCCGTTTTCCATTTAAGTCAACATGAGCACTATCACCATGAGGAACTCAGCACTTGCTAACTGATACCAGGCACTCATCAAAATCATTTCATTTCTAAATAAACAAAAAGCTGTGGTACCTCCAGCACCATTGTGTGGTTAATGCTGGCACGGTGAAGCCATTTGGTGGCAGCTACTTTGGTGTGTTCTAATATAACAGCATGTCAGCTCAGGACTGACAAATCACAGCATAAGGTTTGAAATATTGGGGGGAATTTTACTGGGGAGGTGAAGAAAAAGAGGCATTTCTGCCTTTTGGGTCTTTCTTATCTTCTGAGTGAAGACATTTCACAGATATCACCTTGGTTTGGAGGCGTCCATGGTGATTTTCAGAGCCACAGTATCACCTGCTAATGGCCCATAATCTTGGCAAATTAACAAATTCCTGTCCTTTGTTTTTAAATCTTGAATGAAAATCTGGGTAATTGCTTTATTTTTTTTTTCTAAGAGATACAGCTTAAGGCCCTAAAACAACAAAAGTCTGACTCATTCCCTTAACAGTAAGGCACAGCTATTGACCACAGAATAGATCTATTCTGGTCCTTAAAGAGAAGTGTCCATCTGTCTTGGTGGACAGAGGTTTGTATTAATAAAGCAGGAATTATAGGAAGAAATAACCTATACAGAATGCACATGAGAAAGCAGTTTCTGATTGCAATATCTGTTTCCCAAAATTTTCAGCTATTTGAAAGGCGTCATCTCTGACACCAAAAAAAAGTGCATGAAGGAACCACAAGGAGAGAGCTGGAGGATCCAAGAGGTCTGTTGTGTTATGAAACAAAATGCTCACATTTTGCTCTCATTTACATCTAGGCCCTTCCTCCCAAACCATTGTTCGAGTGAAGACAAAAGAATTTGGTTTGCTATATAATTGGATCCATGATCTGTGTGGATCCTGATCACAATGAAACAATCTGCTGAGCCAACAGACAACTGGAGATCTTTGAAAGACTTGTGAGTTCCCTGAGGGTTTATCATGCAGGAGCCAATTTAGGGACAATTCTGTTAGCAGATTGCTGACAATATCAGTTTCATAATTTCAGGGGAGCAAAGCAAGCTAAAGAAATCTTCCCTTAAAGAAGTGAAAGCCTTCACATAAAGCCTCCTTTTTAATCTGTCCTCCTCCTTTGCCCTCTGCCTTCCTCCTGAAGCTCTCAGTTCGTACAATTCTTCTCACTTAGGTATCAATCCCATTAGACTGTGGTATTATATGATTAAAACATTGATGTAACACAAGCTGCTACAGCAAATAATTGAAGTAATAAAATACAAGTGCAGTTATTTGCTGTCTTGAATTGCAGGAAGAAAAAAAAGAAGACAGGTTTTTTTAAATTCACCCCATAGCGTGGCATATGGACAGTAAAACTTCTTTTTTAGTGTGTTTTCTTTTATTGCTGTAAAACTTTTTTGGAAAAATTTCAGTGTAGTTGTAGTAGCTTTTTTTCCCCTGCATAGGAAAAGTGATTAGTTTTCATTGTGGAATTATGCTTTCATAATATTAAAAAAAAAATACAACTTTCTATTTAAGCAGAGAGATATTGAAAGGATCTGAAATTACACCTCTTTTCCTTTTAAAGGAACTTAATGGACTTAACTTCTATTTTTGTGTGTGTTTGTGTGTGAGTGAGCATCTCTTCTAGGCCAAGATTCATTTTGTAAAGTGTGAGCCCAAAGTGTTCTATTAATGGCTGAACTGCAAAGTCTGACTAAATGGGGTTTGCAGTGGAAATCCTGCCAGCTCCTTGTCTGTGATGGCATGTGTACTGTACCAGGGCATGGTGCCTCACAGCCTCAGCTTATTTAGGGGAAAAGAGAGGAGTTTTGTGTCTCTCTTTTTACCTTTTTCATGGCTGGGAGGTGAATACCCTCATGTGTGAGATTCCTTGAATCTGCTTTGACCAGGGGGTGAGTCAGGACCTTCATTCTCTTTGGCACAGGGCAAGTAACACACACACACACACACACACACACACACACACGCACAGAGTCAGCTGGCTTTCAATTTCTCTGGACTTTTTGTTTCAGCGTGTACAAGTGTCAACTCCTTGATTTACAAAGTGCATTAACATTATTTTAATATCTAGACAACGTTGTTTGATTCTTTTTTATTTCGTAGGTTAAGTGGTTTGTTTTATTTATTATGCCTATTGAACAGGATTTTATGGAAAATTCGGAAGACAAAATGCCCTGTTTCCTTCTACATGTTCACAAATAGATATATTATACAATGCTAGAAAAAGGCAAAAGGCCAAACTCATCTCTGGTGTAATTCCAGTAAAAGCAATAAAATTACACAAGGCATGAATTTGGCCCAGGCATTGTAAATGTTACTCTGGTGCACACTGAGTGTCTGCTTGTTGTTACTGGCACGGCTTAAAATACAAATCCCCCCCTTTTTTTAATAGAAATGGATACATTTCTCTGGAACAGATTAATCAATGAACCAGGTATCAGGTAACTATGACAAAGACAACAACTGGTTCAAATGCCTGCCTGTTTTATGGCTTATTCCTCTTCTAACCAACTTAGCGTCTCTTCTTTCAATTTTTTAAATAATTATATATTTATTCTCAGTTGTGCCTTGTCATTACAAGGCTTTTATTCCCTTTTTTTCTTTTTCTTTTTTTTTTGTCTGTTGTCTCCTTTTCTCTAATTTGTCTTGTATGCCCTTCCGTGATGTTTCCTGTTGACACTTCTTGATATTTTTTTCTAACTCAGAATGTGGCTTTCTAGCAGACACAGAGGCCCCAGAGTGAATACCCTTCAGAGCCAACTCTGACTTGGACCTTGCACAACACTATTAAATGGCTCTTACTCTAAGAAAGGTGGCTATAGTGGGATTGCCTGAGCCTGAAGACAGAAATGGCTGAGGAAAGCTTGCCAATATGTTTGCACTAAATTCAACCGCTCCTAATTTCTACTCAAAAGAAGAGTTTATTAAAAAACAACAACAACAAAAACAACAACAAAGAAAAAGGAAAAAAAAAAAAAAGCACCGAACATTTTAAATCACAAATTTGCAAGGGCTCTTCTCAGAACTTTGTTGTTTTATATTGCATTCATCTCTACATTTGAGTTTATGCTCGTTGGCCACTTTAAAGTAAACATAGTTCAATGCCCTCAGAAACAGATTTCTTCTGCACACTAGAATTCCTTGGAAAAATGCTTTATCTGCTGAACTGCTGGATATTTTTGTGTGCATGCAATTTTTTTTTCTATTAGTTTGTTTTGCTCCCCCCCTCTCTTTTTTTTCCCCCCCTATTTTCTTTTACATTCAGTGCATATAAAAGTTGGGAGCAAAACCCTCCTTGGAACGAGATAGAATCATAAAAGACTTCAGGAATCTCATCACAAGCTAAACAGTACAAATTGCACATTCTTCATGGAAGTATTAGCTTTTAGTGCGTGCCTGGATCCAAGCATAATAGATTATCCTAAAGTGGGAAAGAATGAACAGAACAAAATTAGCAGAACTGGGAGCTCAGATCATTTGGTGGAGCAACATGATCTCTGTACTTTCAGGGTACTGAATCCTAAAGCCACTGGAAACAGAATGTAAAATTATATCAGAGTAAGCAGGGAAGCATGTGTAGGCCTGGGAGAATCAAACAAGAGCTTGGAAAATACGTTTCCAGTGGAGGATAAGTACTGAAAATCAATGAATGAACTTGTAGGAAACAAACTGCTATTCATGAAGTTTCTTTCTCTGAGGATAGAAAGATATGAGAGTGAAAAAGCACAGAATACATTTCAGTGGTTGCTTAGGGGCCAAGTGCTGTTGGAGAATAATCCTGGACTCAGACAGAAATATAAAATGGCACAGGATAGGTCAGTCTCCTGAGGTTTCCCTTCTCAGGGAAGCCTTGCCAGAATAAATCCTTTATGCCACTAGACTGGGTTTGGTCTAACTGTGCTGGGAAGAGTCCCAGGAACACTGTGCAGTTACTGGGAGCCCCAAGATGGTGGGGAGCACACCCTGGCAGAAATACCCTGTACTTTCCTACTGCCTCCCTCAGGTCCTCAGGGATGGGAATGAACTATTTGTGAGTACCAAATAAACTTAAAATTTGCTTAAGCTAAATAAACCCTGAGGAACATGCTGTTGAACTCAAACCTGATAACGAGAATTATAATAGATACAGAGGTGGAGATAGGTGATGGAGTTCCCATCCCTGGAGTGATTTAAAAGCTCTGTAGATGTGGCACCTGGGGACATGGTTTAATGGTGCCCATGACAGCTCTGGAGGAACAGTTGGATTTAATGATCTTAGAAGGCTGTTCCCACCTAAACAATTCTGTAAATTTCTAGGGGTTTAATTCAGTGGCTGTGAATCCATTCCTTGTCTACCCAAGCTTTGTGTGTTCTGCCATCCTCACTGGCTTATAATCCACTCACTCCACCATACCAAAGCCAATGATCCCAGCATGGGAATCCTCAGCTTTAGGAGGTGTCTGGGATTTTTTTTTTTCTTTTAAATTTCTTCTTCGGTGTCTTCTTCCATTAGAAAATGAGATAGCATTAGACTCTTTTAGAAACTAATTTTTTTCCTAGCAACATAAATATATTCACAATACTTTATATTTTTTAAAACTCATTTCCTCTTTGCTTAACTCCTTGAGATAAGTGAACTCTCCTCTGTGTAAACATTCTACCAGAATACTGACTACCTTTTAAGCAATATATGATTTAGAAGGTAATGAAATATCACTTTCTTTTTCCTTTTTTTTTTTATAAATAGGTTTTAAAGTGCTTTTAGCTGCACTTTAGCTTTTAGATTAACAGATAAAACTGATGAAAGGGACACAACCTTCTGTCACAAGGCAGCATGGCATTTGGGAGGTGAGGTAGTTTAAAATACTGTTTTTATCTTCATTTCTCTCCATTGGGATGACTGTATTTCTTTACTACATCCCATAAGGTACTTTATCTTTGCCCATAAAGGCATTTTCTTCCTTAAACCCTGAATATTCTGCAGCATGAGACTGTATGTCTGCATGTCTGTAATGATCTTGTGCACAATCAAGCAGAGCTACGGACATTAAGTTAATTAAAGCCAAAATGAGTATCAGTTTTAGGCACTTTGGGGTGTCAGACTTTGGAGCCTGTGAGAAATCTGAATTTTGGAGAGCAAGAAGTTAATTTTTTTTTCAAAATCATGCCTTCTTAAAATTGCACATCCAGCCTTTAAGTGCTTAATGGTACCCTCTGAAGTCTCACTGGTGCTACCCCAGATCACCCCCCCAAGCCAAAAGCCCCACACTCAGAGGGGTTTTTGTCACTGCTCTTATTTAACATGATTTGTTCCCTGGGTCTCAGAGCAATGAAACCCAGTAAATAATACGCTGGACACACAGAGAAGATAACAAAAGGAAATAGTTAAGGTACTATAATAATTTTAGCCATTCTTTTTTCAGGTCACTATAATCTGCCCAAAGATAACTAATTGTTCAAAGTAAACATTCCACTCCGACCACAAAAGGAATCCATTACACAAACATATAATTCACAGTCATTTTTAGTGGGTTGTAAACAGTTTGGAATGAGCATAAAATGGGACAAAAATCAAAGTGAGCATTTAGAAATGAAAAAGTGTTTGCTACAAAAGGTCAGTCCCTTTACTTGGCAAACTATGTAGAAAAGCCTGGGAAAATGTTGAACACACAAGCAGTAAGGGAATTTTAAAGCCAACAACCTCCCTGTTTCTTTAAACAGACATCGGAACCTATAACTGGATCCTGTCAAACAAACGACAGCAAAAAAACATAACAGCTGCTAAGAAGTAAAGTTGAAAGATAAAGTTTTCTAAGCTAAGAACCTTCTCAGAAGTGGACTAAAGGTCTTTCTTAAATCTTTAAGCAAGGTTATGGATCCCAGGGTGGCTTTTAGGCATTGACTCAAATATGTAATTTTGTGTATCATTCCTGTCAGAGCATCCTGTGCTCCAAGAAAAGCAACAGAAAACAATATCTGCAACGTCCAGCTTAGAATGGAAACGGTACCTGTAATCACCAACTTTGCTGCCTGCAGTGTCATTTTTCAAGTCATTTAGGCTGATTTGAGAACTCTAACTTGGATTTGGGAATGGAGGGAGAAAATGAAGGATGTTTCAAAAGAGAGATGAAAGTTAAATTATATTTCCCTGGAGCATTAGGACTGTATTTCTTTACAAAACCCAAGCCACACTGGATATCCTGGGTAGGTTTAGGATACGAACTGCTCGGGGTGTTCATTTACTCTGTCATTAGACACACAGACAAATGATCTTCCCTGGAAAAGAGTTTAGTATCAGACTGTTTTCACACGATAAAACACAGCTATGAGAAGTATTGGATGGCATGTTGTTGAGGTACAAGACAGACTGATATTTTAATTTTTTTTAATGCGTTCTACTCATGCCTTTCACTTTTTTTTTTTTTTAAAGAAAATGAAAAAAAAAAAAAAAATCAGCCGGAATTTTAAAGGGTCGTGGATAACAAAATAAATAGGCGACTTCAGAAATGACTGGAAATGATATCTGGGTTAGAAACACCAAAAATGGGCCCCACCCTTGGCAGAAGTGTGTGAGTTGCAGTGAACTGGGAGGATTGTCTCAGGCTCTCCTCACTGCTCTGCTCAGGGCTAGTGCTACCTGTCAGACACTTTCTAGGGAGAAGGTAGCAAATTGAAAAACAGATTGAAAGACAGGAATACAGATTGAAAAGGGCAGATAGCCCCGGAAAAGCCTGAGGTCCATCCAAGGTGGTTGTGAATGACAAAGTAAAAGAAGAAACAGAAAAAGCCCACAGAATGTGCTGTTCTATCAAAAACTTTTCCCTGAAGTCCCTGAGAAGACAGAAAATAAAAAAATGCTGGAGATCTTTGGCTGGTCCCTGTATTTCTTCAGTCTGATTGCTGCATGGTATAGAATTATTCTCTTATTCTCACCAGGTCACACCACAGACATGGGAGGTTTTTCCATTTAGGATATTGCATGAAATACCAAGGATACAACATGTTTTCCCAAGATAGTTTTGACTTTAGAGGCACAGATCTGGATAGCTCAACAATCATGACTAGAAGTTCATAAAAGATTATGAATGAATAATTCCGCAATTATTATAAGTAATTCATAAATACAGGAAGAATTAAGAGAAAAACTGAGCTTCCTTAAAAAAATTAAATTATATGTGACAATTTCCTTGCAAGTTTCCAAGAATGGGCACATTTTTATTGCCTCTCTTTATTAAATTCCACTACCAGCTCTGCAAGATGGCTGAGAAAATGGAGAAAGACCTTCTGCTTCACAGTTCTACTTCAATAACTAAAAATACAAAAAGAGGCTGAAAAAGTGGAATTCATTCAATTTTTGTCACATTCACAAGTGAATCCTTGTTGGATAGATAAATATGCATTATGGTGTGAGATTATTTTCATCAGATCTTAGAAAGCACCCCTGTTCTGAAATGGTGAGGAAGCAAACTAGGGGACAAATGACCAAACTCTGGTCTAAGGTAGAGCCGAATATATCAAAATAAACATCCTTTTGATATTAATTTTAAAATAGTGTAACTAAACAGGAAGTCTTGCCAATAGTTAATGACAACCTCTAAATTTTTAATCTGTGGGAGAATATTGCTACATTTGGCTACTGTGTGTAACCTCGTCTACACAGGAAAATGTACTAATTAATATGGTTTATTCAGATCACTGCTAGACTTTCTTTCTGTGCACAGCAATTATTATTTAAAAATCAGACAAACGAGTAGATAACCAGTAGGTGAATAACAATTAAATCCATGAGCTGGTAGCTAGGAACACAACCGTTCAGGGGAGCACAAATGCTTCGTAAGTAACATTTAGGGATGGTCTCCTAAGGTCTTTTTTCCTAATAATCCTTTATCTTAAGCAAAGCACGCAAGTAACACTTTTGGTACAGTTACAGTATGTGGATGATATATTCTCTAAATAGGAAAAGAAAGCTTTTCTACCACAGCCAATATGCCAGCTGTACCGAGTATCTAGGCCATCTTACTAAGACTATGAAAGTAAACATACAGTTTTCATTAAATGTGCCTTTCCCATAATTGGTACATAAGTATTTCCCATGACTCTGCAGTTGAGTATCTTGGCTGGAGGCATATCTGGCCATTAAGAGGAGGGCTTCAGATCTGTTGAGTCTCAGCCATGCCGGGAGACTTGGCACCTCCACATACTGCTTCCTAATACCAACCCCGGCATGAAATGTCATCAGAAGCTTGCATAAACATTGGACTTAGCTTCACATAAATTACTGCTGTCCTGAGATAGTTTATGCCAGAACTTAGTAAAAACAACACTTTGAGTAAATAGAATGTGAGTAAATGCTTGAGTAAATAGAATGTGAGTAAATGCAAGCGTCTTAATCCAAGAAAACGATAGTAGAAAAAAACTGCATATCAAATATAAACTCATAAATATAATGATAACATGAAATTTTTATCTCATGCCATGTGATTAGCTTTTATTTACACATTAGGCTAACCAAAAGGGGTAAGCTTCTCTAAGTCACAGCAAGTTTGAAGGAAACACAAGAACTATAATGCGCTCCTCAGAAGGATGAACCCCTTTGAAAGAATAGTGATACATCCAGTTTCAAATACGAACTTTTTTTTGATGATCACACAGACAGTAAACATCTAATTACGTTCCCTGAATTTTTCTATTACAGTTCAGCAGTGCAGAGACCTCTGGCCTCACTTCTACTTGGAGGAATGGTCATACACTCCAAAACATCTATGAAATATCCAGCACATTCTTGGGGGAACTTGTGCTGAGGTTGTAACCAAGCAGTTTGTTAGACATGGAGTGGCATTTTTGCAATCTAATCTCTGCCTTTCCTTTTCATGTTCTGAATTTCACCTCACAATTCCTCCTCTATTAATAGTCACTTCACACATTTTCCCCCTTTTTTAATCCAGCCTCCAGCCTTCCTCCACAAAAACCCAATGCTACTATCTCCCCCTACTGAAAGATCTCCAGTTTGTTTCAGTTTCTGACTTCCTGCCAATCATTCTGGGAATAATAATATCCCAGTGCTCTCTTTGCTGTATAATTAAAGCATGAATTTCCCCGAGTTTGAAACTCCAGGGTAGTTTTATTGCACCTTTCACTATAAAACCAGGTAACAATGGCAGAATTAAAATAGCTTTTTCCTTAGTGAGTAACACTAAGTATCTTTTTATTTTTCATGGATTCTCTTGTTCTGAGACTCCAGTATATGGCAGTGACAATGGGTTCACCCAGCCTTATTCTGAAAATAAATTTTCTATCTTTTGCAAGATATATGTTTCCCCAGATCCCTGGAACAAGTTGTAAACTTGTAACAGATGGTGATGAAGCCTCACATTTTTATACAATACATTTTAAGATTCTGCATCTACCGCATGCACCTTCCAAAGAAAATGACCTTCAGTGAGAGAAGATACACTGCAGAAAGGAAGGCAGGCAATGGTGTTAAGTGCATCTTTTTTGTACTATGAGAATCCTTCTTATTAATCAAAAGTTTTAATGAGGATGGAGACTCGTTTCAGTATTTTTGCAATATCATGGCTTTTAAAATAACTGTAAAAATTAGACACCTGCACTCATTAAAAAGAAATGGTCACGCTAGAATAACATTTATTTTGGTTAAATACAATTCAAGACTTAGGAAAAAGTATTGGCCTTACATTCACCAGGGACTTTAAAATGAAAGTTACTGACATTTTATCAATGTTTAGCATTTGCTTACCCAGAGAAAGACTAAACCAACAACATGTCAAAAAAAAATTGTAATAATCAGCATGAATGAATTCTATTAATGTCGTATCATATAAGGAAAATGAAGACACACAGAATGTGATATAGTTCCATTCATAACTATATTATAGATTGTAATGTCTGCCTGGCAATCCAAGCAGAGTTACAAGGTTAAAGTTTTTACTATTATTAGAGAAAAAAAATATTAAAAATAAAGTAATAATAAGGTACTCACCTCTTCTTTCAACAGCTTCTATGCAGAGTCTTACAAACTTAGGGACTGTAGATTTCTCATGCTCACAAACCACGTGCAAATGGGAGCCAAAAATTTGATCTACATTTGGAAAACAAGAGGAAAATACTTTAAGGCATATTATTATTATTAGTGGGATTTTTCTCTCTTCTCAGCTTGCCTATTAATTTAAAACTCAGATATTGAAGATGCACAGACAAAGTTGGAACCAAATCCTTTTTGAGTCCTAGTGATCATTAGCTTTTGCCCCAGAACCAAATCCCTCCACATCTGCTGCTCATAGTGCTTGATGCTTCCCTCTGGATTCAAGTTTCAATTGACACTTGCACCTTAATTTTGACCTTTCTAAGGCTTGGAGGTCTCCAGAGTTTGCTTGGACCTGCCATAGAAAATGTGCAGGCAGTTCCAGAGCTACGGCTCCCTAAGACATTGAATACAAATTCCTACCTGATGCACTTGGTCTGACCTAGAAACTCATCTGGTTGGGTGACCTGTCCCTTTCACACATTTGGAAGCTTCACTCTTTCATGGAGCACTGTATGAGTGCAAGGACTTCATTACTTTGCATCATTAGGACTTAGTACCATTTCATCTCAACTTTACAAAATCTTTTTTTTTTTTTTAACTCATCGAATTGCCTGCTAGGAAAAATAGAAGGTACTAGATATCTTTTGATGAAGATTTCATCTTACACCATGTTTAACTGGTGATTAGTCTTGCTTCCTTCACGAGCAATCCTTTAACTAGGTAATGCCACCTTTTAGTTTTTATGATTTCAAAGTTTTGATCAGCTTTGACTCTTGGTCTTGAAACATATTTGTATTAGCAGGTTCAACTCTTCAGATTACGAATTAGCTTCCTCCACCTCATTTCCACTCTGTGTGTTTGAGAGATTATGAAAAGAGCAATCAGTAACAGGGACGTTGTCAGCTAAAATCAGAATGAATCAAACAGATGAGAGGAACTACTCAATAGGAGCCAGTAAAATGCTGAAACAATAGGAGTGTGCTGTCATCATTTATCCGAAGAGACAGTCTCCATATAGCATTTCAACAGAGCACTACGGTTTGTAAATTGGTGTGGAGACTTTGAAAATTATTATATAGATAGCTGAAAGGTGATAGCACCAGTCTGGATGGACTTTGCATAGCAAACCCAGCAGCAGCTCCCATGGAATTGGATGTTTCCTCCATAGTCAGTGCCACCATACTCCACCATAACCAACTGGAGCACTTTTTGCTCCAAAACCAACTTTTCCTCACTAACAAGCAAAAGCCTAAATTTTTTTTTTTTATTATTTTTTTTTCTGTGCTGCAAGGAGCTCCATTGTCCTTAATCACCATTATTTCATACTCAGCTAAGATTTCAAGAATGACTTGATTGTTTCTCCTTCCTGATACCCCAGAGCAGGGAACACAGAGATGGGAACAAGATGAGGGGCAGAGGCTGCTCTGGACTTGTCGAGATGCATCAGGGCAGTTTATTCCAGCACCTCCCAAAGCGTGTGATCTGCATTCTGGGAGAGTACATCAGAGCCTGAATTGAAGTTAGTCGGAGTTTTGGCTGCAGAAGGGATGGAGGACTGGGTTCACAGAGCTGCTCTGAGGAAGGTTGTGTGCATGTGTGGCGTTAAGCATTAGCGAACAGTCTGTTACATGTTTTGGGGTTATGTTTCTGACAAAGCACAGTCTGGTTACATTTTCTTCATAAAACATTTATAGCTGCCTTCAGTGGTAATTATACATACAGAGATTTATGATTAAAATGTACTAGCGCTTCCTCTTTTGACATCTTAATTGTTTTTTAAAATTTTAGCAAAGACCTGTCAAATTCTTTGCATAATATGGAATGGTCTCCAATGTAAATTATGTTAAAAAAGAAGTAAAAAAAATGTGTCTTATTTGGTGGACAACGACACTTGTAAACAATTTCAGAAGCAAAACAGGCAAAGAACTGCACTGTGTTTAGATGGCAACACATGAAGAACTGAAATGAAATGAATGTGTGGCTGTTCATCAGTTTCTCTTCTGTGTTATAACCACTTCATAATCAACTTCTAGGATTATTTCACAGTTACTCTTTCAATCTCCAATATGAACACAGAATATTTGGTATTCCTGGGAGGAAATTTTGAACAGGCTGAAAACAGTTTTACACTTCTCACCTAGTCCATTGCTTTATTTCTTGGTTCAGATTCCATAATTTCAGCAAAACATTTAACCTCATTTGTTATACCTTTCACTGTGCGGATACAATCACATTTTGTACCCCACAGTTAAGCTTTAAAACACCTCTTCTTTAGGATACAGGCACAAAGGATATCTTGGATGGAAGGGCAGCAAAACAGCATTAATACTTCCTGAGCATCAAAATAAACTATGGTAAAACAACAGCACACAACTGCTTTGGAGGGGCTTTTTTCCCCTTTTAGAAATTCATGAGTATTTACAAGTACATGATCCCATGAGTCATCCAAATACTATCAATTCTGAGTACTCCTGGACCACAAGTTCCATGATGCTCTCTAATCAATTTATTTTTTTGCTGGATCTGTTTCTGTTCATAAACATGGGAATGGCAGCAGTTATACTGCCACATTTACACTTGTGGAGGTCAGAGGGATAATTGAGGAAAACTCCACTAAGATTTGTTTGGGCAGTATTTCATAAAGCAAGGAATGGTGAATTGCTCACTTTTTAGGCTATATTTGTATGTAAATAAAATTAAAATATTATTTTTATTATTTTATAAGTACAGATATATATGTTTCTTAAAACTGGTTTAAGGGAAAGCTCTCCAGAACATTCTTTTCAAAAAAATAAAAGAACTGCTCCCAAAGGGATAAGGGAAGCAAAAACCCCTTTGTTTGATTTATTTATGATAAGGTCCTCCAAAACTTCATCTTTTATGACTTGAAAAAAAGAGATGTACACAACACTCCTAACCTCCTGTTATGACAGTTTATGTTTCCTATCCAGCTTATTTAACTCAAATGCCTGGGAAATAGACACAATTACCACCTTATGGAATGCTACTTAACTTTAAATGCTCCCCTCTGAATAGAAATCCACTTTATCTTCTCAGAGTTATTCCAGTTTCTCAGGAATTATTTCCTCTATAGGCTCCTGAAATGTTCTTGTTTCATCATTTAAAAATTTAAACTAACAATTGTTCAGAAATATCTTTTATTAGAACAAAGGCAATTCCCATGCAGTGGATTCTGTTCACAAGGGCTCGTACAAAGGAGCTGCATACTATGCCCATATACAGCTTTAATCATTCACTCTTTCAGCTGTTATCAATTTAAAACCAATGAAACTCCCACACTGAGTCCATTTGAGCAGTCAATTTTAATATCTTGGGGCATCTGTAGTTATTCTGAATTGGCTGCAAAAGCAGAACTAACAAGTTAAGCTCTAACCATAAGTCTACATCAGGCTGGTAAACCATACATCAAACACCGACAGTTAGTCAATACTGTAGTATGAAAAACCAACAAGCATTTTTAAGAAGAGCAATATATTCATAATATGTTTGGTGGTATGGTTTACATTACACATCCCTGCTATCTGCACGTTAAAAATTCTGCTGGAGATGGTGGGGTGTGTGACAGCTTTGCTCAGGGATATAAAACCAGACACCAGAAGAGAAGGGCATGGACGTTCACAAGTTGTATAATATAAAATGATGATTATGGCTGCAATGAATTGCTCGTTCTGGGGAGCTTCAAGTTTTCCCTGAGCTTGACAGGACTACCTTTTTTTAATTTTTTTTTATTTTTTTTAGTAGCTCTCACACGCTGCAGCAAAGCCACTAATCCTGGGCTGCAGAAATCTTGACTATGGGAGACAATTCTTCTGGAAAAGAAACAATTAAAACAAAATCACTAAAGCCACATCCTCACTGAGAATGTCATTGTTTAACTGTTTTGGGTGTACATGGATGAGATGTGGCCACAGCTAGAAGGAACTCATACTTCAGTGTTTTTTATTAAAAAAAAACAGGGAAGGGCATGTCCAATACTCCCATGTCTCAGGAAGAAGCCTAAATTCTGGCATGAGAGGACAGAGTAAAATGGTACAGTGCCCAAGTTTTTAGAAATGAGAATTATATCTATGTAATCCTGTGCCTTTCAGGAACAGAATTAACTGTGCAATATCTGAATTTGAACTACTGGACTAACAGAGCTTTGTATCAACATCCAAATTATCTGTTTTCTTTGTATCTGTTTGAATGTTGGGAAGGAAAAGAGGGAAGGAGAATGAAAAGGGAAAATCAGAGATGAATGTGCGAGGAGAGAGATAGAACAGTAGGCACCAGACCTGTGAACTTTTGCAGAGGGAAGTGATGCATTTGGAGCCATATTCTTAAAGGTGACTTCTTCTTGCTGCTCTATCTGTAGTCAGACACATTAAGCCAGACATTAAAGTGATGCTGATTCCAGACTGGGGCTCCAAACATTGCCACGACACTTTTACAATAAGTGGGGCAGGTCCTCAGCTGACTGAAGTCGGCGAGGTTGTCAATGGAGCTCCCCTGATTTATGCAAGCTGGGAATCTTGCCAGTCCTTTTAATGTGGAGATTTACTATATATCGTTGATCCGTGGTGGTCATCAATTTAAAAAAAAAATTACGTTTGTGAACAGTTACTATTAAGTGGCATATGAGCTGCCAGATTTGTTTCACTCTCTCAGAAAAAGGGAAAATAGTATCACAGACACAGGTCTCTCTTAAGAAATTATGGGACACGAGCTTGTTTGAATTCAAAGAGAGGGTGTCTGCTGTACTACTCAAAACACTTCTCTCAGAATGAGACATTTCAAAATTCTCTGAATCATTTCTTAGCATCATGTCAAAGGAAAAATCACTTCATTCAGTGTCTGGCCTTCCACAAGGTTTAGGAAAAGTGCTTCCAAATGTCCATATCAGAGAAAGAAATATTCTTGTGATCCATTGTCCCTGCAAGTCAAAGGAAACATTTCCTAACTTTCCCTAAGCTCTGATGTGCACCTGAACACTTGCAAAATTCCTTCATAACCTGCGAGAATTACAGAACACACCAAAGGTGGGCCTTAATCTGCTCTTTTGGATTTCTCGTGAACATTCTGCTCATTTCATTGAACTGCTCCAAGGTCCAGTGAAACATATGATACAATAAAGACATTTTCCCTTGCCTGGAAATGAAATGGTTGGTGATCTCTGTGCTGTGATCTGCACAACCACCAACATATGCTGAGCCCTGTTCTATAGGCTATCAAGCCAAATCACAGCTAGTTCCTTTCACTAGCAATTGAGAGGCTTTTATTTTCATCTTGAAACAGTTGTAACCATTCCAAATTTTATGCTGTTTTGGTTTTTGCCTTAGCTTATGAAATACATTCGATGGAGTTCCTTCGGTGTCTAGCTTTTGGGAAAGAAAGATACACCCTAAAAAAAAAAAAGAAAACTAAATAAATTTCTTGCCAGCTGCATAGCTTCATTTTCCTCATTTCCCACAGTGTCATTTTTGTGAGGTTGTTGCTCATGTTTTTTTACCGTTTGCTGAGAGTGTATTTTGTGATAGTGTATTACCAACACAATCATCATTGCTTTAAAATCACAGTTTCGCAGAAGTTTCTTTTCCTTTGTTGGTCTAGAAAATCTCAGAAATCACGATGTTAGGAGGCCAACATCAAGCTGAAGGTTGGCAATTCATTCTGGGTAATACTAAATCATGACAAACCTCAAACATAAAGATCAAAGTTCAATTATAGACTATAAAGTTGTTTTAAAAGAGAAGATTTATATATTATTTTTCTAGCATATTAGTGCAGATTCTGTAAATTCTGAGAATATTTCAATCCTGAAGAACCAAGAACCTCTGCCCTAGAGTATAAATTTGAACAGTTATTCTCAAAATAACACTGCTCAAATGGCAGACATGGGACATGCCTCTTATTTACTATTTCTAGGTTGTGTGCACATGTACATCTAAGAACACAAGTGTGCTTAGAGACACAAACACATTCCACAGTGTCCCTGTGTTGCACTTCATCTCAGAAATGCTTCAAAAGGCTTTGAGACCAAGGATATTTTGTGTAAGCATGAGTGAGATGGAACAAGGACAGATGATCTTCATTAGAGCTCTCGCTGGAGCATGAAGAGCCCCAGTCACCAGCCCATTGCAATGAATGGAGCCAACGTGCTGTTCCCATTCTGGCTTCTTTTATGCACAGGACTCGAAAGCAAATGGGACAATGATGACAAAAATAACTTTTTGTCATGTTAAGTGTCGGTGCATCTTCATTTTCAGATCACCATGTAGCTAACATTCAACCATCAGTCTTCTGCATTCCCTGGTCTGAGTGTTATCCTCCTTACTATTTCATTTAACTCCCTACTTTACTTTCTACATGGATATCTGCTACACTGTACACATGCAAAGTTTGGGTAAGAGTTAAATGACAATCACATAATTTCTAGATTTCCTGATAACAGTGTTGGCGGAACAAAGTACCCCAGGAGATCAAACTGCTATTTAATTTTGAAGCCTGCATTCCCAAATTTGGTTAATGTGGAGAAATGTGTCGAGTCTCCTGGCCAAGTGTGCATGCATCAGCGACTGACAGAGCACAGGACTGTGTTTAAGTGAACTTACCACCTTAAAATGTATTTACTCATGACTATAATTTACGTGTTAAATTTATTGGAGTTTTGGTTCCAGTGTGACATACAATGTAAAAAATCAATATAGATTTGAGAGCTTTATAGTGCCCCTGGCAAATGTGAATAGCACTTGATGAAAAGTGAAGGTTTTCACTTTTTTCAATGCAGCACCTACAGTGCCACTGCATTGGAGTAATTAACACCACACGCTTCACAGATATTTATATCAATTCTTCACCAGCACACAGAACAGCTCTTTGTCAGGAATTTGGTACCAAGATGTCCTGCAAGGCTTTATACACACTTTTATTACGAGCCCCTATTTTAAGGGATTTACAATTCTGACAGAAGTATTTCCCTATGGAATAAAAGTTTGTAGGCATGTTCTCAGAGCCGAAGGAATTTTTTCTTGTAAAAATTGGTTAACATTTTTTTCCCTTAAGAAACGAGCAAACAAATAGTTCTGAGGGGTTTCTGCAACCATTTAAGTCACCTTTAGAAAAATAAATAGATGCATCTTATAACAAAAAATTTGGCAAGCTTTTCATTGGTAATTTGGGTTGTTGCATTTTGTGATTTAAAAATATTCTGATGCAAGACTAAAAATTAACATTTAAAAGTGGTCTCTGCATAAGCACCACAGCCACATTTTCATAACATTTTAACAGATTATAGGGATAAACTGTGGTGAAGACAATGAAGGAACCTTATCAAACGAGCATTTCACATAGACTTACTGTAGATTGGAATTAAGCCGTGCTAACGAATCCTGCCTCATTTGCATGGCCAAAACCTAATCCTAATGAAACTTCATGGTAGATAACTAACATGTTTTCTTCATGAAAACATCAGTTTTGTAGTAAAACTGTGCTAGGATTCTGAGTTACTGGGCCACAAATCAACAGCACCTCTGTTACCCATGGAAAAGTATCCCAGGCAGAACCAACTTGTGTTTATGAATCAAAAGCTTAATGAAACTCTAGTAAAACCCAAATTCATCTGGCTTTCCTAGAGAGATGTATTAGAGGGTGGATTTGAGTTATGCTAATGAATCTGGATTTGTTAGCAGGGATCACATCTGATCCCTATGTAACACTGCAGGAGATTCATCAGCCACACTTTATTAAACTAAAAAACCCCAGCCCTTAAATCCAGAAATTAAAATACTATAAATTACTCCTCTATTGCTGTAATAACTGAAACAAACTAACATGACACATTCAAATCCCACCCTCAGCTCACAAAGTACTTCAAAAAGGCAAAACCCTCCAAAATATTGAAATTAGTTACTACAAATGTGTAAGGACAGATCCTGAAAGTTTGGTGTGCACACCTCACACACACATTTTGACACATAAATGACATCTTTTCAAAGTTTGTGTGTCACCTGGAAGCAGAACCCCATAACTGAGGCACATCATGGTTTCATATAATTAAGATTTCCTTACAGTAAACAACACTGCACTGAGCATCTCTGCACATACCTAAAACATAAGAACTTAATTCATCAAATCTTCTTCTCTGCAGACAGGGGCCCAGCTGGTGTTGAACTCTTGTAGCTGCTTTAGCTTGTGCTGGCTGGGGTCAATCTCTTGGCTCAGGACAGACAAGTTTAATACACACCAGCAACACCCCTTGCCATTTTTGACACACCACTGGAAAACTCACACTGCAGAGATTGACAGGGGCGGCTGGCAAAGTGCCTCTTTCTAGTCAATTTGCATGTGCAGTTGTGGGTTTCACACATAATAATTTGGGAGTGAGTAAATTTTTCAAGCATTATTCCAGACAATATTTAAAAACACAGCTTTACTTGAATGTTAGTGGTCAGAATGCTACTGCCTTCAAGTTAACTACCAGCTTCTCAGTGAAACACTTCTTGGATAAACTAACAAACATGTTTTATCAAAGAAACAATTTTTTAAGAGTATGTGAAAGTGATGGCTGACCAGCTTAGCAAGAAATTGGAATAGGAAAAAGCCCCCACAGATTCAAAGCATTTCTTATTTACTGACATGTATTTCAAATTGTTAAAAACGGATTTTGTTGGTGAGTTAGAAAAATAATGAGAGAAGACAGCAGAAAGTCTTTCAACAAATGAGTCAGTGCAGCATCTGAGGGCCCTATTTTGGGATCTAAAACATAAAACTATATAGATATTTTTTTCTTAAGAAGAAATGGAGTTGTGCTGCACCTTGATTTGCATTTTTCATGGTGTCAAATGGAGGGGCTTGTACCACTTCCACACCAAAGTAGAAAAACTGGAGGAGCAGTCAGATACCACAGAGGTAGATGAACCATTCATCGATTCTTTTTTCTTTATAGTTCAGCAGTGTGTTATGAGACACAGCAGTAAAACCATATTTAAGAAGTGTTTGTCCAATTTATTGAGTCAAATATCCACTTGTGATTTTTTAATTTTTACACCAAAAAGAAAAGTAGAAGACTGAACACACCTTTAATAAGTCCCTTTTCTTGCAATGTTTTCAAGGAGGGTCTTCGGGAGATGAACTTCTTTAATCTGCTTTTAACTCGGTTTCTGTCATTTGTGTCAGAGGCACTGTAGTTCAGCCTGAAAACTGAAGGAAATCAAAAGGGAAATTTTTAGTGAAATGACATTTCTAAATTAACAGTAGGTTTCTGAAACATCCTGAGAAAAGAGTGGCCATAAGCACCCTGGTGAGACCCCAGTCATGCTGTAGGTCAGCAGCGTGGCTGGTTGGACACTCCAAACCATCTGATGAATACTTTTGTGAATAAACACGATGAGTTCACTCTGCCGGTTACGCGCAGAGCTCTGTTATTTATTGCCCATAAGTATTTGGATGGCGACCAGTTTGCTCATGAAGTGTTCACGAATCCCACAAGTTTCACATGGGTGATTTTTCAGCTCCAGCTCTGGGCTCTGAGTGTGCTACGCACTATTAGCTGTGCACTCCTTGCAATGAGAAAGGATGGATGGTCACACCACCAGTGAGGGACTGGATTCTCTTGCCAAGATGGATTAAGAGTTATATATATATCTTTAATGCAGTTATAGAAAACATGGCTGTGTGCCACGAAATGTGTGCAAGATGCATTAATTTATGGAAAGAAAAGTATTCCTGTACTAATGATTATATTTTATTATATTTAAGCGTTTACCAAACTGAGAAACAATTTGAGCGCAATTTATTCCTGCTCTGTGTCAAAAAGACATAGAATCCAGCTGCAGAAAATTCCCTGGGGGATGTTTCAAAGGCATAAATTTAACTTTTTCTCTGCTGAGGTGCTTACAGGGCACAGTGATGGCTATCAAAATAGGCAATGCTAGTAAGGAGGAGAAGTTCAGCATGCTCCAGAAGCAGCAGAGATGCCATGGGGAGAGCTTTCCTAGAGTTTTTCCTGGACAAGCAGGTTTTTAAAGATTTTTAACAAATTGCCTGAGACTTGCCACCCTTGAATAACTCTGGTTCAGTGTCCTGAACTCTGTCACTGTGCCCATTTCTGAGCAGTTTAATGGGGCAGCCAGAGTGGTGCAGCTTCCCATGGCAAAAGCCTCCAGCTCAGAGAGGAGTGGCCTCTTTCTACAGAAAGAAAAGCCTTCCATCTTCTCTTGGAAATTCATGAGTCAATCAATCAATCAATCAATCAATCAATCAATCCAACGAAATACAATATTGTCCTCAAGGTGAATTGGTAGGAGCCTGCTCCATTGTCCCTTTGACAGAATTTCTAAAGAGAGAAATTATTTGCAGTTACAGACATGCTCCCTTCTCTCCCCATCCGGTCTGAACCTCCCCTATAATGCAGCAATATTCAGGCAGAGGATCCAAGCAAAGAGAGAGAGCAAAAATATAAGTATAATCATTATTATCAGTCCTTTTATTTATTTATTTAAATCTAGGCATTTTGCATTAGTTTTAAACAGAACCAGAATATTTAAAGGTGCGCAATTATAAAACAATGGCAAGCTAAAATAACTGGTTAAGCAACAGCAACAACCCTGGAATATTGTGGTTTACATTACAAATCAGATTTTAACAGCCAAACTTATAAAATGGTTTACGCTTTGCTGTTGTCAAGGGAGAAAAACTTGCCAAATTGTTCATTTTTAGTAAATAGAACATAGCCAATTAAGGAAAGCAATATTTAAACACATGCCTACAATGATCAGAGCATAGTTTGCTTCTGATTTCACTACTGATTTTAACAGAAGAGTGTTCCATTTTCCCACAGCACTAAAATGACCCCACACATACTTCCACAAACTAGTAATCACACAGGACAAATAAAAGGACACTTTACTGGAAAATACATGGCTTGGTACAATAATCCATCACTTATGAAAACTAAAATTCACATTTTTTAATGGTAGCATTCCTGGAGTGATGTATCATAGAACATAAAGATTAGCATTCAATTGATGGTTGGTGCTTTTTTAACATTATAGCAGAGGACTTTTTGTTCGAAATTGAGCAATCCTTGGCAGGGACAAGCTAAAATTCCAAGTCACTTGGCTGTGCTATAAAAAGAACAACAAATGGATGTTTCTAATTCTGCATCTTAGTGGTACTTTGAAACAGTGAAGTGAATTGCATTTAGTTTGGGGTCTCTTTTGTTGCTCAGTGTCACTCTGTCCATAGCAATTCACTACTAGGTTGGCTTTATCCTGAAGCTTCTCTAAGTGATGTAAATGATGCAAGAGTGAAAATATACTTCAATAATTTGAAGTATAATTTGCCTGCCACTTTTCCCACTCTGGGGGCTCTGAAGTGTTTTTTGCCCATTTTGAATCTACACCAGACTGGTTAAGGTCTTCCAAGTGAAGCACATGTGGTCACCCTGTGAAGGGTAGGACAGCAGGGTGAACATCCCTCTCTTTAGAAAGACAATTAACCCAGCTGGAAGCTTTATACCTGAAACAGCAATTATGGTGTTAAAACTACATCTAGAGGTAGGAATAATTATTGTCATGGATATCTTTGTATGTACCACAATTTGCTGTATAGCACACAGCTCAAAACAACAGTTGATGAATTTATCATTTTATTCTATTAAATACATGTGAGTCACCAGAAAAAAACTCCAAGCCTCACAGAAATTTAAGGGTTTAGATAGCATGTTCCAAAACCAAGCTTACACAGAAATATTCATGTTGGGATCTCACTTAGAAATATTCCTTCTCTTGCCAAACAATTTCTTGTGTTATCCTCACATTAAAATGTCTTTGCTATTATATTTGGAAATGCAAAAAAGAACAAATATAAAAAAAAAATAATAAATAGGTAAAAAACTCAAAAAAGCACAATTAATATTTTTTTAACACTTTCCTTTTTAAATTTCGGGTGCTAGATTTGGCCAGAAGTATCCTACATGAAAGAGAGCTGGCAAATAGCAAACAACATAAAAAAGGAGAAGAGAATTCCATACAGAAGCAAAAATAAGACACCTAAGGACTGAAGTATAACAGAATAATACATTTTTTCTGCTAGGGCTAGTACATGCGAGGATACTTCATCAGCAAAAATGTAACCTGATTGTCTGATTTTCATGTTTGGCTGGTAGTAAGTTGAACTCTTATATCTAGAAAAGCATTTCTGATTACTCTTAATGCTTTATTAGGCCTCCATTATTCCACAGGTTGGAAAGGTATGAAAGGACAAATGAAATAACTGCAAGATCTTTTCCTCAATTCTCAAGATATATGAAGTCAAACCATCTAATCACAATAGGGGAGTGCCATTCAGATTGGGTACAAAAATAAAATAGTATAAACACATTTTTAGGACTAAAAAAAAGAACTCATCTCTGGCCCTTGTCATTGGATAGCACTGTAATAACATTGGCTGAATTAGAGAGATAAGTACAGGTTAAATGCTCAGGGGAAAAAAAAAAAGAAAAAAAAAAGCACTGATCAAAAACTGGCCTGTCCCTTTTCTGTCTTATATCAATTATTTGAATCTTTATTCAAATCTAGCCTTAACAATGGCATATAAGTAACAGAAGCATGGAAGGCAAGAATGAATGCAATAGCTCCTAGTGACACAGTTCTACAGAAATCAAAGAAAGTTTTGGGATATACAGATAAATAATTACTTTTCAACATTCAATGACCTGGATTGAGGATAAATTTTCAATAGTTTCATCAGGATTAACCAGTGGCCAACAGATTTCAGGGTGAAGCTACAAAAGCCTATCTCTAAGATTTTGGCATGGCCACCACTCACAGAGGTAGGCAGGGCTCTGAACTCCTCAGGGCCAGGATAAAAATGCTTATGAGATTACTTGCTGTGAATTTAATTATGCACCTATACAGTGTATTTCTAGCAGAATGCTTTTCCTGGTTGTGATATTCTGAGCAAAGCCTGGATAATTCAGAGTGTAAAAATTTTTAATATGTCCTAAAGTCCATATTTTATTGGCAAGACTTTGTAACTCCCTATAACATGTTCTCAAATTCCTTCCAATGACTTTTATTTCACTCTTAATTTACTCTGCATTTGTACATAATCCCAGGGGTTTACCTATGATTAATTCCTGCCAGGTACAGTGTATCTGAACACTTCCAACATGTTGAAAGCATTGGTTTTTGAAGAACTATCCATTAATGACTTTCTGAACTGTGACAATGGATATTGACAGTGCTTGTCAGACTAAAGCACTATTGATTGTCTCACATCATGTGTATTGCAAAACCAATTTCTTTCAAGTACCTCTTCCTAACTGAAATACATTATTATGATGCCTATCTGTTTATTATAACACCCAAAATTACCGTATGTAATTCATTTGGATGGAGAGAGCAGAGTGAAGAGCAGTAGTGGGAATGGATAAGGCATTAAGAGATTCAAATATCTTTACATTCCTACCTTCTCTTCCATTAGCCTTGATCGCCAGGAAAAAAAGCAATTGGTCTGGACCATGCATATTATTTTTAGTACTCTTCAAAGACATTAAAATTTTGTGAAGTTCTTAGAAAGAGATGAGTTGTAGTATAATGATAACACCCATAAATGGAGTTTAGGTAATTATTTCCCAAGGAATACTGAAAATGACAGGCTTGACCATTCTAAATACAGAATACACTGACCAGAATCCTAGCTGCAAATTTCTTAAAATATATATGAGCAGATCCATGTGCTTAACTCTCCACTCTGACATCTCAAAGTAATAATTTTTTTAAATCCTTTACAGACCCATAACCAGAGTTCTCAGCAACACCTTGCAGGATTGAAAGAAAGTTGAGATGGCAAAAGAAGCAGGCAGGAATAAGTCTCTATGACTTTGGAGAAAGAAAGTGCCAGTCTAACAGCAGTGCTACCACATATGTGCAAAAATATTAATTGGAAGCAATTAATTAGTTAATTAATTTGAAGTAATGGGAATGCCTAATTGCTGAGGGTCTTATATTTCTGAAGAAGCATATCTTAATGTGCAGAGATGCATGATTATTATACACACTATAATTACTACTGTGTTTTTTCTGTTTTTTATTTTATTTTTGGTTTGGTTTGGTTTGGGTTTTTTGTTTGCTTGTTTGTTTGTTTGTTTGTTTTTTTAAAGAGTAGAATGAGAGACAGGTACACAGCTTAAAGGCACTAGAAAAATCACTGAGGGGAAAAATGCAGGAATTTGGCATTGCCTCTGATCATTATTCCTATAAGCTTCAAAATTACAGATTTTATAACTACAGAGCATAGACTCAAAATGCTCAGCATCAGAAGGGGTATCACCTTCCAGGAGTGGCTTGCAAGATTTTGTTTGATTTGGCACCAAATGACCTGACGTCATTCAGGTTTACAGTGCAATAATAGATATTTGCCACAGCAAACATTTATAGATGTTTATGAAATAAACAATAGGAAAAAGAAAACAGTGATTATATAGCACAAATAATTTTTCTGTAATATGACAGCCTAACAACTTAAGTGCTCAGTAGTGTCATTACATTTTGTGAAATTTGCGTGCATTAGCAGTAAAGATTCAATAAAATGACTGTATAATTCATATTTTGCATCATGCTCTTATGCATATAAAATAAAAAAAAATTGTCCCCTTCTAATAATAAATGGAAATAAATTAATAGTGTGTTAAACATCACTACACATTTACATTGCAAAATAAAAATGTCACTCCCCACACAGCTTTTCTTAGTGGTATTTGTACCATAAATGCCTAGAAATGCAAGCAATATTTCTGAATATATATTGGATTTATAAATACAGATCATACCAGATACCTTTCTTTAATAAAATAAATAATATTTTTTAGAAAATGAAAATGTAATTGGCCAAATCTGTCTGGATTTCAGTTGTGCATTTGATATCATGCCAAATAGGAAATGATTAGTTAAACTAGGGAAGATGTAGAGAACTAAAACAATAACTGTGAAAAGACTAAATAAAGTTTTAAAATGAGCTTTGTTGAAAGGAGAACTACTGTATTGCAGGGAAGTTACCAGTGGAAGTCCTGAAATATTCTTGGAACTGGTCTTTGTGTTTTCACTAAAGACTTCAGCAAGAAAAGTAGCAACATTCAAAAAATTACTTGTTGATTCAAGGCTGGAAGCATCATCAGTTGAGACAAGAATTTGGAATATCAGACAAAAAGTTGGTGACTTTGAGACTGGAAACTGGAGCAACTGGGTTAGAGCTAATACTATTCACAGCACGGTTAGAAAAGGACTGGAATTATGGAACCATGGAGTCATTAGGGTTGGAAAAGACCTCTAAGACCATCAAATCCAACTCTTCCTCTGCACTTCCAAACCCACCATAACCCATGTCCTCAAGTGCCACATCTACACACCTTTTGAACATTTCCAAGGACTGTGACTCAACCACTGTCCTGGGCAGCCTGTTCCAGTAACTGACCAACAAATCCCAAATATTTAATTCTAATGAATAAAAGATAATTCTGTCATGAGTGTATAACCTTGGACACTCATAAGTGAATTAGAAATTCCTGGCAGCAAAGGTGCAGGCAGCAGCAGTGAGAGGCACCAGGAGAAGGAGGATGCAGAGATTTTGGAAGGAGACAGGGAGCTTGGCACATTTGTCCAGCTAGAAAATGGTTGGGAAGAGCTGTGATTGTTCACTATGAATTTGCTGGTGGGGGTGGGAAAAGGAGCAGGAGAGGAGAAGAAGACAGCAGGGAGGGAGAAGAGCTGTTTTAACTGAAGAACAATGTTGGCAGGAGAATAGATGAGTATAAACTGGCCATAATATGAAGTTCTAAACCACCCTTTTAAAGAAGTCGCGGTGGCAAATAAAACTAAAAGAATTTAAGATGCAGCTTAATAAATTTATGTATGAGGACACAGAACACGGTACCTTGTGACAGGAGAGACTGGACTAGATCATCCAGGACTTGCCAAGCCTTTCTTTCCACAATTTTTTTTGGTATTGTCACAATATTAGAAACACTGTTATACAAACTTAACTCGAATATAAAAACCACAGTGCCAGAAATCAATGAATTCATTTTATTCATACAGTATGACCAGTTTATGTTCATCTAATGTAAAACATGTGGGACTTGGAGGAAATCTGCTACAGCCCACAAAGTCAGACAATTTAGAGTGAAGGAAGAGAGAGCACAGTGTACTTGGGAAGGGGAAGCTGGTCTGCCCAAGCTCATGTCAGGGATTAGGATTCTTGACACATCCTCTTTGCAAAAATATTCCCAGGAGAATGCTCAAAGGATGGTTGAACACATAAGAATTGGAGAGTGGTCCTTGCCCTTACCTAACTGGGTGAATCAGTGTTTGTAGACACACAGTCTTATCCCACTCATAAAACATGACAGCTACTGAGCAAAAGAACTGCAATAATTGAGTTAATGACTTTTGAAGATGACATATATAGTATAAAATATTATCTAAGAAGACTTCACAAAACAAAACAGAAATCCCATGCAATTGGGGGTTGAGGAAGACAGAACAAGATACTGTAGACTATTTCCAGATTGAGTTGAACAAGTTATTTTCAATAAATAATGCATTCAGGGGCTTTTAGAATATGGAGTTCTGTTTGCTTTCTTCTATTGCGAAATATATGCAAATAATTTTAAAGTCTTTAAGCTTGCCTCCTGAGTTAATCTGGAAGAAAAAAACCTTCTCAACCTTTTGCAAATATTATGAATAGTCATAACTTACACTAAATTGCTCAGGTAAAAGGACAAGAAAATTATATGGTTTTTTCTACCAGGAACACTGGACAGATTTACACCAAAAGAAAACTCTTTTGGGGGAGGGCTGGTTGAGAGTAGACATGTGGAAATTTTACCTTAAAAACCTACATATAATTCTGACTTATTCTTTTGGAAGCAAATTAATTATCTGTAGTGAACAAGGGAGTCTTGTATTTATATCGGCCTTATTAAGAATTATACAAATATTTCATATATTGAAATTTTGACATGTGCTTGGATAACTTGTTGAGTCTCTTATTCAGATCCAATCTTTTGGGACCCTTCCAGAAAGAATATCCTACCAACAAGTTTCCTTTTTCTTGAAACTTTTATTGATTACGCTTTGTTCTTCTAAATTTTAAAAGTAAATTATTTTAATATTTAATTTTATTCCCATTGCACTCAGTCTCCGATTATACTCATAACCCTATATTTTTTGACTCACAATGAACTGGAGTGTTTCTTATACAATAAAGGATGGAATTAATTCACAGTTCCTAAGTTATGAAACCAACATGCTAAAACTGTTTATTTCCAATGAGAAACAGTAGTGACATTCAGCTCTATATTTGCTGTTTCAAACCACAAGTTCCAACACATTTTTCTCTTTTAAACAGCAAGTTTAGTACTTTCCAGTGAATGTAGATGTGGTAGTTTATGAAAGAGAAAGGCACACCCATTATCTTTAAAGTAATCAAAAAATATCTAGCCAGAGATCTGAAATCCATTTGCTGTACTCTGTCAACTATACCTTATCAAATTATCCCTACCTCAATTATATCATTAGAGTAAGAGCAACAACAAAAGATCACCCATGAGCTCATTTCTAAAAGGAGCACGTCGTCCGATTTCAGAATTGTTTTTACTTTTTACCTCACGTGAAAATTCTGGTAAGAATCTCCAATATCTGTGTTCACATAAATACAAGCCTTAGACAGTCGCCCTCATGCCATCAACTAAATTTTATTTTTATATAAAAATTATTTCCATTTGCTAAAAAACAACTGATCTTCAGACTTTTGAGCAGCTACAGCTCTTTACTGAGGTAGTGTCCATCTGAGGACGCTATGCTTCCCTAAAGGTGATTTAGGATCTGCATAAAATAAACAAACCCACAAAGAGGACCAAAAGCAGGCTATAACTGTTTTTTTGTGGGGCTACCTTATAGAGGCTGTGAGCAAAGAAGGTGCCCTGTGAGATGTGCTGTGGGTCATCCTCCTGTTGGGCTGAGACTGGGGAATTACAGGAGGAAAAGGAAAGTCCAGAAGGGAGCTGCTGGTTTATTTAGCCGTGTATTTTGTGGCTGGGACCCCAAGTCTGCCTGGCCCCTGTGCAGAGGCTGAGTGGGACACCTCCAGAGATCCTGCAGGGCATGTGGTGACATTTAGTACTTTATCTAGTCCCCAGAACAGCTGCACTGGAACAAGCTGCTTGAGCAGGCAAATAGTTACTAATTATCAGGATATTTTCCTGAAATAAAATCAGGCCAGCCGTCACAACAACTCTGAGACACTTCAATCAGCTACGTGTGGGGTTTTCATGGGTGCACTGACTCTCTGTTTGACCAGCCATGGTCAAAATTCAGACAAAATGTTAAAAAGAGCCAATAGAAGACTGTTTTGGCTTTAAAATTAATGTTCCAGCTGACAAACTGCACAGGGGCTTAACCTACTTTAGAACATATTTAATAGCATAATTTAGTCTCGAAAAGGAAAAGGAAAATAACTAATGATGGACAAATTTAGGGGTCGAATCTAGTTCAGATAAACATTCAAAAGTTCACATGTTTAACCAAACCTTATCTTGTCCATGAAAAGCCTCAAACTGAAGGGCTCTATCAAATATAAGCAAAGTACAGGAGATTGTGGAAACTTTTCCTCACAGAAGGAAAACTATTATCAGAAACCTGCACCTTATTGCAGCACTCACATGTAAAGCAGTTAAGCATCAAAGCAAAAGCAAAACATTTCAGAAAACTGCTTCATGGTCCCTGCAATATTTGGATTAAATCCAATACAGAGAAAAGAAAATAATATTAAGGGGAAAGATAATACAAATGCAATTAGACTATCAACCAATAAAACTTGATAGCTGAAACCTTCCAAGCTTAGAGGGAATAAGGAAACTGGAGATCAGAGGATCTGCCTTTTGAAGTCTTGCTGTCCAGATCCTGGGCACCATTATCCAGCTGAGTATTTTAAAGATATTATGAATAATCTGTCACAGAATTAGGAAGCTTTATTACTGTGAATGACCTGTAATTTGAGCAGGAATAACTACAAATGAATTCCAAATAAACAATTGATTGGAAAAGGTGAATTCTGCTAACTTCGTTTTCTGGGTTACAACTTACCAGTTAAAAAACTTGCTTTCAAACAGCATTCTCCTTGTGGGTTATTGATAACAGAAAATATAATTCTAATGGATCCTCTCCAGTCTCACATTCTCCAATACAAACAATTTTTCAAAAACTCTATTAGAAAATATGAGACTGCTGCTCTGCCTTGCCTGACCCTGTTTCTTGCTCAGCTAGCAATACCTGCTACAGTACCCCAAAAAGAAACCAAATTCAGACAAATGATGCAGCAAACTATGGTATTTCAGGATCCTTTCCTGTTCTTTCTCTTTCTCCATGTCACCATGTTTCAATCATCCTCTTTTCTTAAACTTCTCCCTCACCTTTTCTTCTGCCTCCATCCCTCCAGCTACCTGCTAAAATAACAGAAAAAAATTGCTTTTCTCATAGTTGAACCCCAAATTCAAACCATCAGATGCCAAAACAAAAGATATTTTAAGCCAGACATCCAATGTCAGTTCAGAAATGACTGTGTATCTTGCATTAAGAATAAAGTTAAAATAATAAATCAAGTATTCCACTCCTTGTAATTGCACCTTAATATCAATTCTACCTTTGAGCCATTGTATTGAGTGATCTTCAGATAACACTGTATAACAATCCAGGTGTTACAGTGTTTTCATTATTTATTCATTAATTTTTGGTGCTATTTTTTGATTTTCATTCAAATACATCAACTGAAATACTTTCAAAATAAGAAAGAAAGGTAGGAGCATTATAACACCCTAAAATAATCATCTTTACTTTTAAATAGAAAGTGAAGAGGTTATTGCATGTGTTTTCACACAAATATATATATATATATACATATACAAAGATTATTTTTACAGAAACTTCTGAATTTCCAGGAAACCACAGAAATGAGAAGAAGAGTTTGGTTTAATTTGGCTTGGATAGAAGACAGTCAGTGATCTTGAGGCTATCATCTGCACTGCTTAATTCTTTAGTCACCTTTCTGATTCTTCCAGTATCACTTCTCCAGGGAAAACCTGTGCTACTCAGGTGTCAGTTGACTCCTGAGAAAAATAGAAAAAAAGGCTTTTTCTGAATCTGTCACAGCCAGTCTGTCCTAAAAAGAGTGAGCATGAAGTGATGTGGATCAAGCCACGAGTTCCTGCACCTTGCATGAAGCTTTTCATTATAGATACCTACCAAGATAAAGGCTGTCTTTCCCAGATTTATAAGTTTGTGCCCCAAATTTGCTAAATGGCAAATGATCCAATGTGCATCTGGCTGCCCTGCTGTTCTGCCCTGCCCACATCTGGCCACCTTCCCTTGGGCCCCGAGTCCTTGGACTGAAGAATAACCTTCCTCAGAAAAAGTGACTATAAAATGTACTGTTGCTATGTGATTGCAAAATATATTAACTGTAAAGCTTTCTCTAGTAGGGCTTCATACCTGTATGCTTTTAAAATTATTTCTGTGTTCTGTACAAAGCGTCTTCGTGAATTTCAGGTTAATTCCATTATAATCCTTTTTCATCTCCAAAGGGCTTTATTTCAAATGTATTAGCACTGGGGTACTTTTAAACGTTTTAATTTCATTTATTTTAAATGTGCATTTTCAAAGAGTTGCTCAGTTCTATAAGAATGTTACTTCTTTGTTTAAATTGAACACCTTAAAAATTAATTACAAACACTGTTATCACCTGTAAGAACATATTTTATATGCTATGAAAAGGCTTAAGGCAGGCTTGCTCTTTAGTGTTCATAATGAATGCATTGGATGCAAGAGATTAAAGGACAGCAGAATCTATGTATCCTGGTTGTTTACTTTTAATGTCTAAAAAAGTGGCAATGAAAGAGATAAATACAATCTCTACTCTGTATCAGTGTATCACTGAACCATTTCTACATGGGAGACTGAATTCTGCTTTCCAAGTCTGTGGGAAGACCTAACCTTGAAATCTGTGCAAGAAACACTGACTGAAACGGGAAGACATGCAGAAAAGAGTTATTTGAGATGATCAGGAAAAAGGAAAAGCAGCACCATACAGTAGGAAAGACTAAAAAGTCTTGGCTGGCCCAGTTATCAGCCCAAGCAGGGGGTGGTATACCTGAGGCAGAACTGCTGGAAATGAAGAGCAGGCTAAATGTTGCCACAAGAACACAATTGCACCACAAGTCCATTTAGGCTGAAAATTAGAGTGCTTTCAGCTTGAAAACTGAAGTTTTGGAACATTTTTTCCAGCCTGAGCTGAGGGGCAAAAGCATTACTACCGAATTTCATTAATTATGAAAGGAATCAAATGAGGTAGTTGTTTTCAAGAACTGGGGAATTGATTCAATGCTACAAAAAGTCTGTCTGAGGCAGATAATGCTGTGTTACACTTTTCAATAACAGCAACGCAAGTGAATTCCTCTTGGGTGAATCCTGGGCGCACTTAAGACAATGGCCAATGGAATTAATTAAATGGAGCCAAATATCCTCGGTGGTGAGGGGAGCTGCTCATATGTCATAGCTCTCTCTTCAGCATCAATATTTAAAGCCAGCTAGTTGGAACCTTTTACTTAATTGAGAAACAATACAGCATTTAACCCTTCAGTGATGTTCCAGCCTTTGGCTTTCAGAGGCAGGATCTGTTTACTGGGGTGTCAGCAAAGAGCTGGTGGAGCAAAGAGGAGATCCTACCAAACATATTCCTTTTTAATTCCACTAATATACTCTGTCCAGGAGAGAGTACCATTAAATTGGTGTTTAAATATTTGGGATTGGCTGTCACAATTTAAATTAAATAGATCCTTTTAGCTAGAAGGAGATATATAAGTGATTTCACCACAGAGAAAAAGGTGAGTCTGGAAAGTAGGTATGCCTGTCTAGAGCCTGACGTACAGTCTGTCTAACTGAGCTTAATTTAGATTTTATAACCTAAAAACCTCCTTATTTCTGTCGCATTCCTCCCAAAATACCATGAGGATTGCATCTAGATTAGTTAGAAATAATAGTGAAACCTCAATATACAATCTAGTGTAAGAATAATTTTTCTGGCTACAACATTCCAATAGGGGTACTTATTTCAATAAATACCTTGAAAGGTTCGAAATTATGCTTCCAGGAGTGATGGACTGGCTCTTCCTGAATCACAAAGTTCAGCAAGTCCTGCTCAGTTGCTCTAGTTCTGACCTCTCCCCAAAGACTGCAGTCTAAAATATTCCCTGTTGCAGTGAGAACGCCTCCATCTATTTAGGTGTTATCTGTTGTCAGCCTCTATTCCTTCCTCGTGGAAGCAAAGCATGGAGATGCAAAAACTGGAGATCTACTGACACGTGGTGACAGAAGGTCGAGAAGAGGTAGCTGTCTCCATAGTGGGCTGCTTTCAACTATAAAAATTGTGGCATTTTGTACAATCTACATCAAACTTTAGTTTTGCTACTTAATGTAAAGAAAGATTTACTTGTTGTGGAGCTAAGACACTGCACCAAAGCAGCTGAAGACACGTTGAGTAGTTAGGCTTGGAAGTGGCAGAGTCAGAGTAGATTCCTCATTGCAGGAGTCTACCTCACTTTTAGTGCTTGGAAAAAAGCCCAATTGCTTGGCTTCAATAATGCCTAAAATCTCGTTATTTGTTTGTGATTGCTTTTTCTGAAGCAAATGTGTGTCTGAGAAAAACCCTGCAATTTTTCCAGAATGTACTTGTCTTAAGGACTGTGTCAGTATCTGTGGTTCAGTAAGAAAAGACTTAAAGCAATCATGATATCCAGTCTCTACTTGCCTCTATATCAAATCCATCTAAAGTTCACATGCAGGAGTTTATTTTGTTAAGAAAAATACGTGGTGTCTCTCCTTTGGAACAAAGAAGAAATATGGATTTGTAACCTTTTCCTTTTCTTTCTTTAAACTTAAGTCCTTCAATAGTGTTTTGAACAAATCTAAAGAGATTTTAAGACAGACATTTTGTATTATAACATTCCCCTGTGTCGTGTGTATGATCGTCTTTACTAAAGCTCCTTTCAGTCCCAGTTGAATAAATATGCATTTTATTTCACTAATCTTGAAACAACAGGAATAAAGTTTACCCAGGTCTTTTATACCTCAGAGAACAAAACAAATACTACAAATCTTTAGAGAGAAAGGATATACAAAAGGGCTTGAGGTGAATGTTTCAAAGCAAATACTCTTTAAACGATGTGCAAATTATTTCAGCACTTGAACATGATTTATGAAAGGGGATTAGTCCACTGAAACAAGAACCGAGTTTAAACTGTTGGGTTTCAAAGTCAAGGATGAGAAGTGTTAGCTGGAAAGGCAGAAGAAACTGGATAGTAATCTATAGTGAGGATTTCTGATTGATTTCCTTTAACTAACTCAATCCTACATTAGCTATCGCTGTCATTCATACTTAACTGTGGTGGGCAGCATAAAATACCTTCTTTTATGATATAATTCCCCATAAAAATGAAGTATGCAATGGTGATAATTAAGTAATAATGAGGTAATTAATAACTCAGTGACTAGCTCTCTATTTACTAGTATGCCCCATAAATGAGCACGAGGAGTGTGAAACAATTAAAGATTATCCAAGCTCAAACAGATAACTTTTCCAGGGAGTTGTGTGTCAGTGAGCAGACCAATGAGTCACAGGTCACATCTATAATAATACATTATATTATATTGTAATATTCCCACATCCTCTTCACGTAATGGGTTAGAGCTACTCTTAAGTACTATAAAAATGATCACTTTTATGTAATTGTAAAGATTAATAAGTGAGCTAACTTCTCATGGTTCTATAATGACCCTGCTGTTCTAGAAGGTAAAGGAAAATTTAATGATCCTGCTCAGATATGATTAATATCTAACTTTTTCCTGGCTAAAAATCTGGACTTGGTTCAATAAAAATGAATTAAGTGAACATGCATGGGTTTCCCTGCCAAATGTTTATATGGAAGTTGGATATGCCCAATTTAAAAATATGCTTTTTCAACCCAAATAGTAAACTCTGGAAGGATTTTGGAGAGTGAAGTAGAAATAAAACAAAGAATTAAGGAAACATTATATTATAATTGATGGAAACAGGATATTCAAATTCAGGAAAAAATGTAATTTTTGGGGGGACTAGTCACAGCCAGTTGTGATTTTGAGTGCAACATAATCTTCTATTATCAGTAGAAGTGACACAATTTGTTTCTCAATTTGGCATGTTTTGTTTCCCACATGCCAATATTATTGCTTCTTTGTTGCTGAATCAGTATTTTCTTAAGCTTTATGAAGAGAGCATACCTATATTAATGTGGCAGAGAAACAGAAGAGTAGAAATATGTAAAAAAAGTCTAGTGCCTGTAGTCCAGATGAGTTATTCCACTCTGCAAAACCAGCATGCTGCATTTTCTTTTCCTGCTTTTTTTTTAGTCCCTAAAACTGAGTGCATTCCTGTTGATGCAATAAAAATAAATGCCACAAACATACAAGATGCAGAGTGACAAAATTAGCATTGCAGTAGGAAACTGCACATTTGCAGCTAGTTTTCATTTTGCTTTGTGTTTTAATTGTTACCATTGGTAATGCTGAACTAATATACATTATTGCTTTATGTTTCTTGGCTTTATTAAAAGTAATAAAACTGACCTATACATAACACTAACATTGTAATATAATAATAGTCCCTAAATAGCATCATTTGGCTTTGAACTTCACATCTAACTGAAATAAATGGGCCGGGAAGGGGAAAGAATTCAGACCTCATCAGAACTAACAAAGAAATGGAGTGATTTCCAACTTCTGTGGCTCTAATTAGAATCATGAAGGTTGGAAAAGGCCTCTAAGATCATCGAGTCCAGCTGTCAACCCAGTGCCACCATCATGTTCACCACCAAACCATGTCCTCAAGGGCCTTATCCACACCTTTTTGGATCACTTCCAGGGATGGTGAATCCACCAGTGCCCTGGGCAGCCTGTTAATTAGCCTCCTTTTCAAAGAGGTGACCCTGTGTGGATGAAGGACTACAGAAGCTACCACAGAATCCAGTTCTCTATAAGCTTGGATGGGCCAGTAAAACCTGTCTCTAGACAGGTTTTGGGATCTCTGATCCCAAGACATGGTCCCCCAACCTTCCATCCCCTTCATGTGCTACAGAGGAAGACAGAAAACTCCCACAGGTTCCTCCCAGCACTGTAATTACAGCGCCTTTTTCTAGGACATCTAAATGATGTTTTCAAGAAATAAATGTCTGCATTTTTTTTCCCTTCTGTCATTACATAGCCAAAACCGTGCAAATCCATGTGTTTGTGCCCTAGTGCCCATCCTTTCTCTCCTCAGAGAAACAACAGCCTCAGACAGGTCTTTGCCACAGAAAATACTAATCCTGTGCAGGGACAAATTTTAAACCCTCAAACAAGTCCTTGGAAGAAGCCTTAGCCAGGGAAGGACCAAGTAGCACGTGGAGCCAGAAAGTTTTCAAGCTACACCAAAGTCTCAATTTCTTCCACCATGTCCATTAAATGACCAAAATGGGTTTCTGCTGCTGTTTTTCCCTCACACTCATTGTACAGACTTAGTTATCTAACCAACTGCCTTCAGAAAGGATTCCACATGCTTTAGTAATTACCTAGGGATAAATGCATACCGTGCTCAAGTTCTGAAATTCAGCCTTCTGAAGAAAAGTGAATGAAACAAGAAAAGCAATTTTGGGCAGTTTTAAAGCACAGAGTCCATGGTTCAATCCTGGGGACTATAAACTCCTGAATTTCACTGTCTTTTAAGACACTCAAGCAGATTCAATGCCCGGATGAACTTGTAGCAAATACCTATGAAGGCAAATCGAAATGACGATCTAGACGTTTTTGGTTTTGTTTTTTTCTTGATTTAAAAGATGCCAGGAGGTGTGTTCCTAGACACTGCCAAGAGGCATTCCCTAGGGAAGCGTGCAAAGGCTGTGGCTTCCCAAGGGCAAAGCATCACCCTTTCAGGCTAAAAGACCCATTGCTCCCTGTTGAAAGTCCAAGAGGAATTTAGGTAGGGAAAATATCATTATTTGAGTTGGCTGGTGGCCAGGGTGCCAGGGCTAAGACCCTGATCCTTACGGAGGGTGGAAAGGAATCCCAAGCCTGCTGTTTAATATGCATGACATGTCGGCTTTGCTGTCAACTTTTCCTTCCACCCCCTGCCTTTGTCTGCTTTTTTCCACCTGTTGCAACTTGTCCTGACTCAGGCTGAGAGCTGGAATTGTCTTACTTTGGTATCACATTGTGTCATGCACAATGACGCCTGGGGTCCCTGACTACTCTTATTGAGACACTAAAATGACCATGAATAGCAATAATGCTGCCACAGCTCACCAAGATGTTCCTTTTCACACATATACATTTTTTAACATCCTTAATGCTGGGGTTGTGGCACCTCCAGCTAGAATTCGAACATGGAGGAGATTTTCCAGGCTGCATGACTAACCACCGGGTTTCGAGTAAAGTGTTCTTGAAGATAAGGAAAAAATATGCAAGTAGAAACAATAAAAATAATGCAATTCAATCTTATCAATTCAGGCAGTTCCAGCTTTTATGTGGCAAACAAGGAGATCAAATTGCATTTATCTAATATCACAGATTTTTTTAAATGTCTAAAATATTTCATTATTTTGCTTTGGCAACCTAAAGCTGAGGAACAGATTACTGTTCCCACTACATAAGGAAATAACTGACAACAATTAGTATTTATTCTTGTTGCTTTTGTAATAAAAATAGAATTCCATCACTTTCAAGGAAACCTAAAATATTAATAAGAATGTGATGAACTGAGTAAATGTGACGCCATAAGGAAATGATGGAGAACAGGTTGGAAATATAGTGCTTTGGGAATGGATTGCATTATCAAGCTTGTGATTGTGCATTTTGACAAGAGCAGCTCTCAGATTGATACGGTAGCCAAAGGGCACTCTTCCTACTGCAGAGCTGTTTGTTTCCATCCTGGAGAGGGGGAGCAGAAGGGGAATTGATCCCCTCCGACAATCAATAGCGACTCCAGCCCAGGCTCTTCCACAAGAGGCCACTCCTGAGGGACAGAATTCCCAGATGATGGCCAAAAATGGTCCAGAGGATGCAAACCACAAGATGGGTGATGGGCAGGAAAAGAAAGGCTGAGCTTAGCTGAGAGCATCCATTTGGTTTCACTGCCCAAAACACAAGTGTCCTGACAGCTCCTGTGGTTCACACACAGTGAGGCCCCCTGGGTTTTGGAGAGAAGAACAATTCCTGGGAACCTTGTAGTGCACAAGGTTCCCAACATCCCAATTCTTTCCCTACTTCCTATACATCACAACAGCATCTCTGCCTGCAGAATACCCCAGGTGCCTGGTACCATGGGATACAAAATTAACGTGGCAGACCACCTACCAGTGGTCTGGCCAAATAGAACTGGTACTAATTAGGAGGGGGTTTTGGCAACCTTACGAGAAAAAATCCAAAATACCCCGATGGTTTGAACTACAACTAAATTACCTGGAAATTATGAAGCCTGATACTAATTTTTAAAATTACCTGTTTAGAGCAACACTTCTTTGCATTAAAAGAAGTGGTGCTGCAAGGCAATTTTCTTATGCACCCTTCTTCTAATGGAGGAGGTTTCTGGGGTAAAAAAGCATGCTATTTTTGACCAGCATCAGCTGCAGAAATTATATCAGTGAAATAGCTGACATCACAAAATAAAAAGTCATCTCTTTCCATGTATTTGAGAACAAGATCACAGTTTTACATATTCTGGTAACACTCCCCAAGGCCATTCTTGGTTTCTTCTTAGCTCAAGAAAACTTCAATTAGAACATGAGTTGAAACCAGACTGGATGAGAAGCCACTGAAAAGCTGTGTGACCAAGAGAATGGCCACTCTCTGAACTTTGGAAATTGAGCCCGGCAGTTTGAGCCCAATTTTCAATGAAATCAGTGTATAACTCAAAAAGCATAACAGAGAATTACCATTTGTCCTTGTAGTGCAAGCAAAAGCAATTAGGATTAGACATAAAAACCAAATTCCTGCTACTAAGTCTCTAGGGACAGCCTCCCCAGTTTTAAATTAAAGAGTAAATTACTGAAATGATTTGGTTATAATGTACCTGTGCTTTATATACTTATGCTTCTAAAAAAAGAAAAGGTAATGATGCAGCAGTACCCAGTCTAAAACTAGATATTTTTTGCAACCCCTACAACATAGGTAAGGTAAATACAAATGAATCTGAGCTGTCTGAATATTTCATTAAAGGTTATCAGAAGGGGAGGGGGAGGACTGCTAGCACATCAGTTGCTCATCTTCTTTGTTAAACTGGAGGAGTTCTAAGGCATCATTAAAAAATCTCCTTTGTTTGGATTTGGCACTGGCAATAGTCAATAACGTAAAAGCACTATAAAATTATAAAATCGTTAAACTTTGCAAGAACTTTATAAACACACTTGCAGATATTGCACATATCTTTGTGCTCTGCAGTCAAACTGGACAATGAAACGACCACCTGTTAACTGCTAACAATGTGTCATTACCAGTTCTCATGCCTTTTTAAAGCAATTTTGGCTCTAACTGCCGATAATTCTGGCTACGATACTTGTGTGAACATTAAGGGCACAGAAAGCCAAAGGCAGAAAACTGACAATACAGTTTGTGCTCAGACTACTAATAAGTAAGTGAATAATATGATTTTTCTAATTCCACATAATTGCTTGATCTCAAGGGGCCAAAAAAAAAAAAAGTTCTGAATACATATTTTAGAAGCAATCCAATCTACGGTATTTAAATGCAAGCTTCGATTCAGTGAGATTTCACAGCAGATATTTTCACATTTTTTTAATAGTTTAAATAGCCTTTAACAAAACGGAGGTTATTCAGGATTCTCTAAGGTTTGAAAAGAAACATAGACTAAGTCTCTGTCACTGCTCATAGTCACTTTTTCTGTTTTGTCTGACAAATTATCATTTAAAGATATGTGAGAAGTCTAAATAAATAAATAAAAATTCCCTGAGTGCTGAGACATTTTATGGGCATTTTGCTATTAGCTACAATAAGAGCAGAATCAGACCCTCAGAACTCACTGTGTTCTCAGTCTTATTTTTCTTTCTCTGAGAAATGCAACACAACATCCAGTGCTAAGATATTGGGACAATTTTTCACAAGCCACATTCAGGCTACTTTATATTTTATAGCACAAAGGAAAAAACAAAACAAAACAAAACAACCCCAAAATACCCAAAACCCTTAAAAAAAGAAAAAAAAAAAAAAGAAACATCTTCAAGATAATAAGAAAACAACCCCCCCAATCCTGTGGTCTGCAAAAAGAGACTATTTAATGAGTCTCTATTTGTGTGTACGCGCACGCATGTGTGCATATATTTATGATTGTGTGGATAATTATCATTAAAAATAGCTATGTAGGGTGTTTTTAATGCAGCTCTTTTCTTAACATCTCAGGCTTTGATCCTGCACTGAAATACACGCAGGCAAATTCCTACAGAGCCCTTTGGTACCTAAAGGTACCTCGAACCAGCCTGCCAGTCTGGGGCTGTCACAGCATCGGGACCAGGGTGTGAATCTCCCACCAAACAAAGGAGGAAAACAAAAATTCAGGGGAGAGGGTGAAGTTAAAAAAAACGTTGAGTGAAGGATTCAGGGTCAGCACCAGCTCCTGTGGCTGCTGCCCACGATCTCAGGAGCATCTCGGCACAAACTGGGAAAGTCTTTCCAGACGAGTAAAGCACACCCCTGCTAGTTTTAGATCACTTTCTTTTCTAATCACACTGACAAAAATCAGCGCCAAACCCTGGAATTTATCTTCTATAAAATTATAGATACATCACTGATTGTTGGCTGCAGAGGATATGTCAATTCTTTCAGCAATTCAGTGTATAAATACACAACAGACAAAATTACTCTGGCAATTTGAGGTATTTTACTAAAATGGAAACAAAGCAACTGCAACAGACCATTAACACAGGGCTCATGTTGCTTATTTTTAAAAATAAATGGCTTAAATAAATGTCTTTGCTCCTAAACAAATTTATTTTGCTTAGGAGAGAGTGTCACCCTTTAAAAGTATGGAGCTAGTAACTGTCTTTACTTAAATGCAAGTTATGTATATCAGTGCAGAACATATTCAGCTTTAAAATTCTCAGTGATCTTCCTTACATTCTGTATGTAATAAAAATTATCTTGCCCTGTAATGGCACAGTTATCTAAAAAGGAAAGACTAAAAAAAAAAAAAAAAAACAAAAAAAAACCCAAAAAAACGAAAGAAAGAAAAATGAGAAAAGAAAAAAGCCTTACTTAAAGATTTTCTGTGTTCAGGCTTTGGCTCTTTGGATTCAGTGTCTAAGTTATTCAGAAATTCGATGCTGGAGGATTTTCTGAGTTTGAACTCCGAATTTCTCGATGTAATTCTCTGTTCTTTTGGCTGGGAAAAGAATATATATATATATGTATATACATATGTGTATGCTTTTAATAAAATTATTATTTGAAAGAATGAAGCAAGAGATTCCAAAACGCCAGTACAGAAGCTAACAGACACACACAGAGCAAGTGTGCAGAAAGTATATGATTTAAAGAAAGGGTAATGCAAAATTTGTCATATGGCAAAGCTTTTATGGCCCTGACAGACTGATCCTAATTTCTGAGATAAATTCCCATTTAAGTGAGGAAAACAAAAGGCCTGCTTCTTTAGGCTTTAGGGACCAAAATTATTTCCACATTGCAGGCTACTTTCAAATGCTGGCAAAGAGGAAGGGTGTTTAAATTGCCTTTCTGGTTTAGATAGTTACAGTAAATATTCTTGCAAACACAATTACTTCAAACATCATTGCAAATTTGGGGTTGAATTCTGCTGGTTTAAGCTTAAAAAGTAGTCGGGGGGCTTTCCTCTTATTTTGGCAGACAAAGTGAAAATGAACAGGGAAAAGAAGCAAAAAACAAAACAAAAAAAAGGAACGAAAAAAAGGCGACGCTGTTTCGGCTGAAGCCACGTCTCTTCCCGTGGCATTTGGTCAGGTGAGACTCAGCCACCCCAAGAACCTGGAAAGCTGCCAGGCTTCTCACCCTCGTTGAGAGTTCCAGGACTGAAATAGACGACAGGGATGGAGTGGCCAGGAGTGGTGCGTGGTGACATCCTGCCCTGTGCACTCGGACCTTGGCCAGGACCAGCCAGCCATGGGCCACCAGCTGCTGGGGCTCTCTGCTTGCCCAGGGCTGCTGATGCCACAATATTACTTCAGCTAAACAAAATAATTCTAAAAAAAATACATACATATCTATATCTATATACATATAGATATATAGATATATGGATATATAATCCAGTTTATTTGATGTTTAGTAGAACAATACTCCAAAAAAATTTTTTTTTCCCGACTCTCCATGGAAAACTCCACCCCAAAGTCTTTAGTTGGATATCAATATCCTCACACACCCAATGAAATGCACAATATGAAGACATACATCATCAGATCAAACTTTCCTTGGCTGATTATAGCCTCAGGGTAATAGAATGTTTGTAGCTCTTTAAGGAAACAGTAGCTGTGTTCAAATTAACCCTTTCAAAGAGGCTGCAGATTACACTGCACTGAAACCTCTGAAAAATGCAAGAAATGGGGATATTTTTCTCTCAACAGATTCTGCAGTGAACAAGGGAAGCAAGGGAAGTCAGTGCCCTGAAAAAAAAAAAAAAAAAGAAAAGAAAAAATAAAAGAAAAAAAAAAGAAAAAAGAAAAAAGAAAAGAAAATATTCTTGGATCAAGAAGCAGGGATAGGAGGAAGATGTTTGGAATTTGTACTGAGAGTGGCAAAAAAGAAAGAAAAAGCTACAGCTGAAGCTGGTTTGGTAATTAAAAACTGTTTTAATAAAACGCAACCCTGCTTACTTCTAGTAGAAAACCCCCAGCCTTCCTGGGAGAATACCAGCAATCAGTTACAAAGGAATATTATTTGCTAGTGTTATTCTTGTGAATAAGTAATACAAAAATTCATAAAAGGCTCAAATGTATTAATAGTTCTATTGAAGATTATATACTGTAGGCTGCATAAACAGAAAATGCAAAAATTCATTAGTTATTAAGTGCTTGTGTGCTTTTACAACCCTCAGCAAGCCAGCGTCCTTGTTATTTCAGAGAAATAAATGTAGCGTTCCGTTTCGAGGCAAGAATCAAATGACATTTTTGTGCAACAACCTTGTTTATCTGACATTTTTTAGTAGATTTGCATACATATTTTTATATCCTTCAGAGAAAGGAATGTCTAGCTAGCTGCTGACTGCCTAAAACCTGTAGAGATGCCTGAGCAAATGAAGTTGAAATTGCTACATCTTAATTAATAAAGGTAACAGCCAAAACAAATACATACCAATCTGTCAATTGCATTTTTGATAGCGTGGAACCAATCCAATATGAGAAAGTCGATATCCGACTGGAGGAGGAACTCATTTCCTGACACTGTCGTGATCTGGGGAGGGCATGGGCACACACAGGTGAGTAAAGCACACACCAGACAGATGATTTTCCCCTATTTTCCCTCCCATTCCCCCCAAATGCTTGTCCTTTTCACTGGGATTTGTCTGCTGGAGTGCTGAGATACCGAGGAGTTCTGAACCTCTGTCTGAAAACTGTTTTGAATATGTCACAACAAACGAGATATTGTCTCAGCAATGCAACCACCAAGCACAAATAGTGCAGAAATAATGGGAATGTGACAAAAGTTAAGAAAAGCCAGCAAACTCGGTGTAACAAGACACAGTTCAAATGAAATCAAAGGACCCTGAAAAGAAGTGAATGCTTCATGAAAATTATTTCCTGTCATTTGCAGTTTCCATTTCTATTTTACTGGTATTGTTTTTTTGCGTCTGGTACCTCCATTCTTGAATTTGGACACTTATTATTTACCTGTGATTCCCCAGCCCACTTCCAAACATTTTGGTAAAATTAATAATGTCACTCTTTCACATTAAAAAAAGAAATTATCATCAAAGATGGCTGCAGCAGAGTAATTAGGAGCCCATTTATCATGAAAAAAAAAATCCCCAGTTTGTCTGAATAGAAGCCGATTTACATTTTTGACCCACTCACTGGGAATATTTATCAAAAGAATATTCAATCCCCTGATAATGCTGTTTCACTGCCTAACCTAATATTTGGTGGAAATATGTATGTATATGCTGTTGGTCTGAACTTCTGTAAACCACTGGGATAATAATGATATATAATTTTTTATTTTACACATATAATATATATATATCTATTTCACCAGGTATTTCACACAACAGGTTGAAGCAACCATTTCACAGATGGCAAAACTGAGGCCCAGAGCTGTGCAGTGCTTTGGCCCAGGATTATTTCATAGATTCCTGGTGCATGTGGTCACAAAGCATCATCTGGGCACAACAACTTTCTGTGTTTGCAGACAAGTCAACCAAGGGCTACAGCACCAGAACATTTTGACATTTTGGAAGGGGTAGGAGCTCGTTCTGCCCATGCTCCAAAAAAGCCCAGCTCCTACCAGCTCTAGAACAAAAGTTTTATTCTTATTTTGCTGTTGTTATAATCTGCTTGTGCAAATTTCGGTGATATTCAGGGATGGAAATGGAACACTTGGGTCTCAGTGTTTAGTTTGAATGTTGGAATGTTCACTGGAACATGGGATTATTCAGCACCAAAACCTTTTCAGGTATTTTTAGGGGAGTGGCTGAGCATAGTGGACAATAGGGATTTCCTTCTGACCAAACTCTGGGAAAAAGCAAAGCAAAGCTGATACCACCTGGCACAGTTTATTTATGCAAATACGTTGACATGAAGTGCCTCTGTTTCTCTGCATTTCCCCCATGTCAAGAATTTTCACTGAAGCAAAAAAGAAATAGCAGATCCTCACCAGCCTGGGTACTCCCAGCATGTTCCTTAAAACTGAAAAAATACCAGGGAAAAGAAAACCCAAACCAAAAAACAACAGCCTAATGTCGCATTAATTGTCCTATAACCCTCCCTTTATTGAGGAAATGCCTGTAAGGAAGGCTTCCAAAGTCATCAGCATTAAGGAAAATCCCGTCAGCGCAGCTCCAGCGGAGACATCCCGTGGGAGTGCTGCTGAGAATGTGGGAATGGTCCCCTGGTGTGGGCTCGGGGCTGCCCGGCTGCAGATGTTCATCCCATCCCCTCTGCACCCACTCCAGCCAACTCCAGCCACCTCACTGCTCCCTGAGCACCAGGGAGAGATAGTTATTGGGGAAATCTCAATTCCCTCGTTAGCCCGTGGCCATATTGTTAATCACCACTCACACGCTCACCCTGCCCTTCACCAAAAGGAAATAAAAAGCCCAAATTCAGCTTAAGGTGAGCAGTACAAAGAGCTGACCTCCACTTCTCTGCACGGTTCACATGGCCAGGTTTGGGTTCAAAATATATGATATGATATCACAATTTATTAATGTATACATGCAGATATGAATTAGACTAAACACAGGCAACAATTCAATCTAATGCCTCTCTCCCAGTATAAACAAATCATTATTAAAATTATAAAATGGAATAACATTTTCAAAGTAAGAGCAACATATGTAATTAGATTTACTGTATTTTGAAGGCTTAAAAAGGACACAACATAGTTCAGCCTTCCGTTCAGTAAATTCAAGCTTTATTAAAATACAAGTATTCAGCACTGCATAAATATTTGCACTGTATGATATGCAAAAGAGATACTCCATTGCTAACAAGACCAAAGCAAAATACATGTTGAAAGTTTCTTTGTCTTGAATGTGTTATTTTGATAATCATATATTATCAGTGTTTTATGAGGAAATCTGTAAAAGCAGATCATAGAATGGAGGGAAGAGAATTCCTTTAAAATATACTTTCTGTAAGATACAGTTCAAGTCCTTTTCTTTCTTTCCTCAGACTAATCTTCAGAGTAACAAGACAGTTTCAAGAAGACTGCTACTGCTCTCTACAGTTTAAATGCATCCACTCCTTAATTACAGTCAGTAATTGACTTTGTTCTGCTCCATTCCAGTCATTCACAGGCAAGCAGTTCCAAAGGCTTTGGCTGGTAAATCCCATTTAATGTGCAGGTTTTCTATCCCACTTTTATATATTACCTCCTTAGGATTTCTGATAAATGACTCTTGGAAAGGATTGCTAAACCATATTTGCACTTTGAACAATCAAATTTTCAACACCCTTGGGAAAAGACATCAGTAAAGAATGCTGGTTTTGACTAAACCTTGTGATTGAACAATTTATGATCACAGCCCTAAATGATGTATAACTAACAACAAGCAGAAATTGTTCAATATTAAGGCCTGTTAACACACCGTCCCTGTGTCAGGCACTGCTGAAATAAACAGAGGGGCTGGGGAAACAAATGAAAGACAAATCTGGGGGGAAAAAAAAAGAAAATGAAGTGCTCTATCCAGAGCTGCCAGACTCCATTGTGCCAGGTACTTCACTTATTTAAATACCTCCCGAAATCGCTCTCTCTGTGCCATCATTTTTGCAAAGGCTACACTCTAGAATTAGCACCACCTTACCAGGCAAAATGCTGCTGCTGCTGTCAGCAATAAATACCCACACTGAGGATTCACAACTGGCATTAACCCTCTGGTTTGCCATGCCCTTCAGGTTGGGGATTGGAAAGCCAGAGTTCCCGAATTCCCTCTCTCTTGCTACAGCACCACGGGAAAAAATTACTTCAAAGGCTGAATCCACTCACATGGCAGTTCTGCAGCAAGCAGTAGCACAGCCCTGCTGTTAAGCACTGATCCTCAGAAAATATCATCTCACCACAGGTAAATGTGTGCTAAATTCAATGCACTGCTGGGCTGCCAACACAGTGTGGGAAGTGGGGAGGGAGGCAGGTGTGAAACACTTCCTGGTATTCTATTTGTGGCTTATTAAGGGTTTCTCTTGTCACCTTATAAAGCTGCAAATGGAGGGTTGAGCTTCTTTTGCATGTCACCATAATGATGCACCAAGGTGGTGTTCAACAACATCCTTCCTATGTTATTAAACAGAAATGTACCCTTTTGGTTCCACAAAATACAGGACACTGTGTCTAATTAATGTCATTACCATTTTATAATATACAAATATACCTTGAAGGCTACCCAGGATCAACAGTTTTGGTTTTTTATAAGTTACAAATTATGTAGTTTTCCTGTGCTAGGTTGTGCTCTGGGATATACTGCTGTGCCAGGACTTCCCAACCCTTACAGATCATCCTTCAGAGCTTGTCTCACAGACTTTCCTTTCACAATATATCCATGCCAATAGGAAACAGGAGGCAAAAGAGCCATGGAAGAAGATCAGGGTCTTCTGCCCTTGGTTTTCCTGAAAAGTTTGGTTCAGGGACTATGGCACCACTGTGAAAAACATCTCCTTTCTGGCATCCCTCTAGTTCTTTATTAATATACACTTCTACAGATGTTCTTGCATTTATTTTAGCTGCAGAACAGGGATGAAGGCAATTCCAGCAATCGTACTGATAGCCACTCTATGGAGATATGGGAAAGGATGATAAATTCACACAGCAAAACAAAAATCCAAACCCGTCTTATTGATTCACTCACTTCAAAGTGTACTTATGCATCTCTGGTGGCCACAACTATTATTTGCAGTGATTAACTATTTTCAAACAATGCCAAGAACAAATCTTCATACAGGAAGTGAGGAATTCTGTGGGGAAGGAGAAATGCAGCAAAAAAAATTTAGTGTGTACCATGCAACAAGAAAAAGGGAGCAGAGTGAGCAACCTAGGAAGTGTATGGCTCATATATAGCTCATGCATGAACACTGGAAAACCATGTCACAGCTTTAATTCAGCCAAATACTGAAACAAGCCAATATTTAACTCCCCCTGAAGCTGGGATATCCAGAAAAACTGCTGGACTATCAAGGTGAAGCTTCGTATAACCAGCTCCAATGGTTCAGTGTTGGATTATTGGCTGCTTTTGGACCGTGGAAACTTCAGCAGTTGCTAATCCAGTGCAAGATTCAGTGCAGAAAACAGAAATTTTTATGCCACCTGGGACTCACACAGCTTGTGGTGAACACTAAGTGATTTAAACTTGGATTGACAGATACCTCTGCGTGCAGAAATTCAATAAAATGTGTTCCTCTTGTTGCACTGTGCATTGGGATTGCTGCCCTTGATATGTGTAGGAAAAAAAGGAAATGTGAGTTGCTGGAGCATTGCTAGCTCCAAACCTAACACTCTTCCCCCTTCCCACTGCTCCCTTCATCTCACCTTGTTCTTTCACAAAGTGGTGGGTTTTTTTCTGATCATGCTAATCAACCTGATTCCCCATAATGAAGAGAAATCTGGATTTTTCTCTCTGTTTTCCTAAGAGATTTTTCAGGATGGGCTCTATCCATGAGATGCTGGATACCCCATTTGCCATCTGCATGGCAGGCACCAGGTCTGGGCCAGGGAAGTTGTGAAAAGAGTCAAGAAGAAAGGAAAAAAAAAGAAAAGAAGAAAAAAGGATATTGAGAATTTTGTCTCTAAATATACATTTAAAAAATCATTACAATATAATAAAAATTGAGAATAAATGCATAAACCCTGGATACTCTTGTGTCCACACCCCCAGTAGAAGTAGAATTAATTAAAGTTGGGAGACAGTATGCTCCTTAGTGGTTTAATTAGCTGGATTTGAATTAAAGTGGGACAGAGCCATGCAAGTTTTTAAAAACACGTCAAAAGTCTAACTGCATTTCTGGAAGTTGATCTTAAATTCTTTCTTTTTCTTAAATCCAGTCTCTTGGCCATGTTTATGCTGAATGAGTGAGCAGCCGAGAGGATAAATAAAATATCTCTCTGTGCTGTACCATAGTGAGCTGTCTAATATTAAAAAATGGAAACAAAAGGAAACAAAAGGCTCAGTCTTGAGCTGAGTTGTGTTGTACAGCATCACGTACCCATTGCATGAGCCAGCCTATCAAACAGAGGTAGTCATGGTTATGCTGATAGTTAAATTTCTTAAAGGACTCCAAGATGTTTATGACTACCAAAGAAATTTCATTATCAAGCAGATTGTCTGTCTCATGTTACAGTCTGGCTTCACCCATCTCACAGTCCTTTGGATGTCGAGCAAAGTTAACATTGAAGTGATGGGGAAATATCAGCTTGAGAGAAAAGGTCTTCAACCAATCTTTCAAAAAAAATGATATTTGTTAAAAAATTTGGTGAGAAAGTATCTGCCTTGTGTTCCCAATGTTGCTAGATGTTAAGTAAATATATGCTGATTGCAAAAAAGTTGCTTTGGCAACTCTCTTATTAAAATGCATTTGTAACCCCCATCTGTCATGAAAGTTTTGAAAAGTTTGTTTACTTTGGAGAGCCGCCTTATCCAGGGTTACCCCGGCATACAATGATAGCAGTCTTCAGAAGTTGTGTGAGGAACAAGCCACTAGGGATCCATTTTTGTTTTAATTGGCACACACAAACACTTTTCTGGTCTGTCAAAAAGATCAAGCTAATATGCATGGCGGGTGTTATATTCTCAGCTTTTGGGAGCAGTAAAGCTCCCTTTATTTAAGTAATTTAAATGATAGACTGCAAAAACTTTGCAAGTCAGAAAAATGTTTTATACTTTCTTTGGGAATATTTGTTTTAGGCAACAGAAAATGTTCTACATATCTAAAGATGTTGAACCTTATGTTTTAATTACCCTGGTTTTTTCTGATTCTGTAAAAATGACTGTGAAAACCAAGGATTGCAAAGAGGCAACAAACAGATCCTGTGTTTTCACAACTTCTGCAATATTAGAATTTGTAAGTCTGAATACTGCCAGATGTTTATAGGTTATGTCCTAAGCTGTGTTGCTTTGTGGTGTGACTGCTTTGCACATCCAGTCTCTGGGAACCTTTGGAGGGTCATCATATCAATGCAGCCTCCTCACATACAATGAGTTGCTTCTTAGTGAAAATAAACTGATGCTGGCATTATACACATCAATGGCTCCAAAATGGATTGAGCTATCTCAGATTTGGGGGTCAAACTTAAAAACAACAATAAATTTTAAAATAAAACTATATTGTACCAGAGGAAACAAAATAATTTTTTTCATGATAAATTCCTGGGATTGAATCCTTCAACATAATTTAGCAATAAAACATGGAACTCTGATGATTAAGAAGCAAAACAAATTTGAACCTAAAGTTTCCCTTCTTCTGTGCCATAAACTCATATTACTCATATAATACGAGTAATATATATATGATATATAAACTAATATATCAGTTTCTCTTGAAAAATTGCATTAATACTAGCTAGGTGAGAATCTTCTTTCTGCATAATGAGACAAAACTTTTCCTTTCCTTCCTGGCCATGATGAATGTCAGATGCAGAAGAACTGATTTTTATCACTTGTAGGGGAAATATTGAACCAAGAGGATGTCACAATTGAGGCTCATGAAGCCCTGGGAGACCAAAAATCCTTCTTGGATTGGAAGTGGAGCTCGGGCTGGGGGTCCAAGAGAGAAAGTCCAGGGGTACTGGGATGCTGTCACTGATTTCAAGGAACAACTTGTCATTCTCCTTTCTCCACCGACCAGTCCAGGTCTTTTTGCTGCCTTGGAGGAGTGTGAGAAGAAAGCACATGATGTTTGAGCAAAGGTAAAGGTAAGAAAGAGCAAATAATCTCTGCTAAACCTCCAGGGAATGTCTTGGGAAGTATTTCCTGCTGATCTGCTACACTGGTAATATGTCCTGTGAGAGACAGTTGGAATACAGGGATCAGCCTCTGAAAAACAGGGGTTTCCTTCCGAGGATAAAGAGCAAAAAGGGAAATGTGAGACAGGCAGCAGATGACCCTCCTGGATGTCAGCCACTTGTGTGCAGCCTGCCGTGTCCCCCCTGCCCGTGCTGCCCTCTGCTCCAGCCCTCGCCATGGAGCAGGAGGGATGGAATTCTGACAGCCTTTAAGCCAAACTTAAAGATGGGAGTTGCCAGACTGGGGAAGAGAGAAAGAAGTACCCCCACAACTGGTAAAAGCAAGAGATAGTAATTAAGACACAATTCAGTCATGTCTGTGCATAGTGGGAAGTCAGGGAATAGACAATTGCACATTTTGTCCATGCTTGAAGACTGAAGGCAGTACATGAATACCTACTGCTAGCTACTTTTCTCCTTGGGGTAATATTTTACTGTTATTGCCTTTGCAATCTGAAGCCATATATTACACAGCCACACACAGAGATATTGGCAATGGTTTCTCAGAGAAGTCCTGTCTTTCTTTGCTTTACCAGCTGGACAATACCTAGTGATGAATGGTTCTCCTGTCCAATTTTATATGCATGTTATAACACTTTATGATGTATGTGAGTGAGACTCAACGTGATAAGTCCTTGTAGCAAACAAAAATATCAAAGGGAGAATGAATGCTCTGCTCTCAGTGCTGGCGAAGATATATATTTAAAATATATATGTGCTGCGTGTAAAGATTTCATTTTGTTGACTCTTATTTTAGCCAAAAATTTATTCATCAGTAGCAGAGCGTTTCACAGCTACATTATTTGCAGGAAGAAGCCAGTGCTGGCTCTTAGTATTTCATTTACTGGTGCATGTCTCCTATTAATGAATGCTGAGATTGCACAATAAGGAAAAAGAGATGTTGCTATAAGTGTCTTTATACTTATAGTAACGTATTTGGCCATGATTATAAGTGTTTGTAAAACTTTCAAGAATCGTTCCTTGTCTACTTACACTAATGAGAACACCTGTTAAGTTTAGAGCTGCACAGGCTTATTTGCATTGAATTCAGGTTTTTGCATACTGTACATCACTTTTTGAAACAATTAGATGTTTACAGAGAAATATAGCTAAAAAAAGTAGAGCAGCTTGAATGCCCTCCGGCCCAAGTCAACGCTAATCCTGGTTTGTGTGAAAAGCAGAAACCTGCTGAATTATAATACTGACACAAATTCAGTGAGCAGTGAACAAAAGTGTACCTGCAAATCCTCTGATAGCAGATGTTTCTTGTGGGGATTGCTACCTGCTGTTGAATAAAGCATCTCTTAGAGATGAAACAGCACTACTGAATGGGATTTTCATTGTTTATTTACCATTTTCTTTTCATTCTGATAGTTTCTTTTCTTTTTTTTTTCTTTTTTTTTTTTTTTTTTGTTTGTTTGTTTGTTTTTCCTGGTGACTCAAAACCTGTGTACTGAGCATGTAGAACATGCGGTCATTTTCCAAAATAGCTGCATATGTAATTTTACTAACTTGCCAAAAGCCAATTCAGAAACATAAGATTCCTCCTACTGCTCGAGATCCAAAACACCATCTCTACAGCAGAGGGTTTTGTGGCCTGGGGCAAGGAGGCAGGAGGTCCCTTTCTATAAAAACAGGTCTGCTGAAGGGTAAGTGCAATATCCTGCTGTGACACGGCCATGCCAGCTATTGTTTAATAACAAAGTACAACATCAAAGTTGGTCCATGATCTGTACATACACTCCACCAGCTGTGTCAAGTTCCTGAGTGGTGCAGGCAGGAAAATACACTGGTTATTATCTCCCCTTGCATGCAGGGAGCAAACAATGCAGAACATCTTGAGTTTGCCTCTTTCCATCTTTATTTGTTTGTAAGTATCAGGAAAAGCTAAGCAGAATGAAAAGTGTTTTGAATAAGGCTATTTCATCCATTCAAGAAAACAAACGATTCCAACTGCAACAACTGGAAAGATTTCTGTTTTAAAAAGTTATTTAGTTCTTTAATAAAAATGATGCTGATTAGATTTAGGACAAAGATGGATGAATTTTGTAACATAACTAAATTTTAATTTCTGAGCAGTTTCAACCTAGTTAGAAAGCTTTTATGGGTAATATAGGTCTTCACTGACTACAGAAGAATAAGGATGTTTCAAAACACGAAATTTTTGAATGGTATGGGTTTGAAGGGAGTTTAGAATCATTCCATTCCAAGCCCCCTGCTATGAGCAGGGACACCTTCCACTAGAGCAGGTTGTTTAGAGCTCCATCCGACCTGGCCCTGAACACTTCCAGGGATGGGGTATCAATGGAGTTCCCAAAAGACCAGTAGATTATGAACCTCTCTTACCCAGTGCTGATGTTTATTTCTTCTGGGAATGATGTTATATTAAGCAATATGCAGCATCAAAATACAGATAGTAGGGAGACAGTTTAATTCAAAGCACAATATCACCTAACTTTTGAAATCAGAGATTCCCATATTCTGAAAAAAAAATATTTTTTATGTCTCCAAATCGTTGTGGTAGCCTCAGACTGGTTTTCAAGTGTTGGAGGATCCTTGGATTTTTTATTTAGACATTCTGGAACTTCACTGACAGCACTGGAACTGTACTGGCCTTTAAATTTATCAGCTGCTCTACGTGGTACTGTAGTAATGACAGCAGGTTACTCAAAATGTTATTTAAAAGTATCACATAACCAAAATATTAAATCTCGCTCCACAATAGGTGTCTAAAGGGAGCTTTTCTAGGAAGAGGGAATATAACTCAGAACTCAGGGAATTTCTTACAATGACTGATTTTGGTCAGCCAGAGGTCATTGGGTGAAAAACTACAGAAACATTTCATTATGTAGCTCACAAGCAAGAGAACCTACTTGGATTAATTCTATAATTTTAAGAAATACAGTGAAATTAGGGGAATAAAATCCACAAGAAACATATACTTCCTCTCTAGGTCTGAGTTTCTAGTGTGCACTGGGATATACCAAATATTAAAAGCAAATAAATAGTTTTAAAAATACCTACAGTTTTTGCAAGTATCAGATTTTTTTAAATCATGTAGGCATTTCTCATGTATTAGAACATGATTTACACTTTGACATCTGTCAGTCAAGCTTCTGGCTATCACACTGGACAATCTGGAGGGGCACATCACAATGTGATGTGGCATGCAGAAAATCTGAAAAACTCCTCTTTTCCAAAATAAAAATCACATCTTCTAGTTTTAAATAGAGAGAATGATTGCAAAATATTTGGCCATCAAGACTGTAAAGATTGAGGTTAGGTAATCAATAATGCTTGTGGTTGAATTACCCACTGATAACAAGTAATTTCCTGCTATCCTTGAGGGGAATTGGGAAGTGGATTTGGGGAATTTGGCAGACTCTCTCTTTTCTAAATATGCTGTGTCTGAAAGCCTGATATTTTTTTCTGTTGTAAGCTTTGGGATGATGCAGTATAGGAGAATGCAGGTTTGGGATGACAGCTCATTCAGGAACTTTGGGATATAAATATAAGGGAATTTAAAAATACACCAAATTGTCAAGGCCAGGAATGGCTGGGTATTTGGGGTTCAGCTCCTCTGTGCCACAATCATAAGGCTATATTTGTCTGAATCCCTTCAACACCATTTTTTTGCTCCATGTCTTGTCATTAATAAATGCAGAATACACATGGCAAGGAAATGGAGTGGTTTAAAGCACATTATGGTCTCCTTGTCCAAAGGTGTCACCTTTGCACATTAATTCGAGCACTGTGGTAGATGTACCAAGAGACTCGTGGTTATCCAGCAACCCAAACTGCAGACCCAGAAGGGCCATAACCAGGGCATCTCCCCACAGGCCCCTGACCCACCTCTTCCTTGCCCTCCTCACCAATTTGTCAGAAACTCTGGCTGCATGATCACTCTCCCCAAACTCAGCAGCACATGACAACTCAACAACAACATCCAGCATGGTTCAACATGGACTTTAAATTGTGAGGCAAAAGAGAAAGTCTTAAGGAAACTGGAATTTAAGTGAGTTTCTGCAAGTGTTATGTTTCTCTGTCTTATAATCCCTGATCTAACCCTTGCACTGTTCTGCTGCCACTCAGATAATAAAGAATGCTATCAGATTCTTGGTTCTGACAAAGGAAACCCATGAGCTACTTCCCAGAGATTTGGGGTACTAACTCATTAAACCAGAGCTAGGAGAGTTGACTCTATTACTCGTGTGTATGAGCAGAGACATGTGAGCGAGTTTGAACTATAAACAGAACCAATTACATTAACATTTCCCAACGCTTTCAAGATTCAGACTTGAAGCTTTTATTTGTTTCGCAAAAACCGTGATCCGCTATGCTAATAAGTCTAAAAATTGATTAAAAGAAAAACATTCAAAGCAGAACCTGGCAGTAGAGCTTCTTATGTGCTTCCCTTTCATCTGCTGGAACACGGTAGCCCTGATTCAGCAAGGTACTTCATTAAGCAATAGGCAACGTGCAGAATCTGAGTGCTTGAGCTGTTTGCAGTCACTAGAGTGAAATGAGCAAATCAGCCCGAGCGAAAAATAGCAGAAAAGTTATATTTATTCACAGAGTGAATATTTCAGGGAACAAAAGATATGTTAGTGACAGTCAGTAAGAGCCGCATGTAAATTAACAGCAGAACCACAAGCAACAAAGTTAGCTGTCATTTGTAAGCCTAACAGCAAAAGAAAGCTGCACCTTCCAGCCCAACTGAGAGGAGACAATACCTCATCAAGGAATAAGAGTGGGAAAAAACCCAAAAAAATTATTAAAAAAAAAAAACAACAAACCACCACCTATTGGTTCCTTCATTATTAGGGGCAAACCCACACTAGTAACCTTATATACCTACTTGGAGAACACAGTACCAAGAAAGACATATGATTTTTTTTTTTCAACTTTGGCTATATTAGTAAAAACACAGCCAAATTACCTTGAAAATAATGAGGGAAAAAATAATAGCTTGGTAAGAAATTGTACCTAGCTTTCAGCTAAACTCTCATTGCCAACAATCCCCACAACTCACTCTTTTCTTTCTGAGAACAGATGAACTGATTCTCTATCACAGCCAAGCTCATAATGTCTGAGATTAACTAGAAGTCACTCACTTAGAGACTGACCTTACGAAGAATTAAGCCATAAATTAGGTACTGCCAGAAGTTGAGAAATAAAAGAAGAAAAAATTGCTGAGAGTTTTTAGGTGTTGAGAAATTCAATTATACCATTTCATCTCTCATTGAAATGCAAACCCACAGGCTGAAAGCACAGGAGCACACCATAGCTAAACATAGTGAGAAATACTGAAATAGGTGAATATTTATCAAACCCCTCGCTTAACAAAGAAGGAGCACAGATATCCATGTTATTTGGAAAGCTGCTTTTATTGACGGTGGGAACAGGATCTCAGATTCACGCTTAACTCCGAACGATAAACTCATCCCCGGTTCTCGCTGCTTTTGCTCGATGACAGGTCATTCACCTCACTACTGTCATGCGTTACAAAAATTAGCAACCAAGCAAATGAATCTAGAGCAGATCCTGTGTTTGAACTTGCTCATTTGCCTCCATGCTCTATTTCCTACTAGAAACCCATTTGCTGCATCACAGGACCAACTTCACAGCCGACACGGAGCAAGAGAGCCGGAGAACCTTGTGAATTTTCCCAATGTATCAGACTTACAGAAACACCTGTGCTAAATAACTTTGTGCTGAGCTACTGTGAAAAGCTGCAGTGTTAAATAGCAATCACAGTTTCTGATTTTTCACTGAGCTGGTTACTCTTCTGCTAGAGTCCTCTGAGCTGTCATGTGGGGCGTGAATGGTCCCCATTTTAATCTGATTGCCTTTCTCGTTATTGAAATTGTTAATGTCATAAATTTCTTTATTTATCTTGAAGTACCATTATATCAATACAATGGGAGTTGAGCAGCAGCTGATAAAGTTGAAAAAAATCTGTTTATAAATGCTTTTGATTTCTGAATTGAAACTGCTCATTCACTGACTACTTTAAGATAAGAGGGGTTGAGGAAAATATGAGGCATTTGATTTGATACAGGTTTAAAAATGTTATTTCTCTTTAAAAATATCCCAAATACAATATGTAAAGACATGAGTACTCTAAAATTAAATAAACTTAGAAAGTTGCTGCTGATCCATCCCTTATTAAGGACCGTGGCATTTGTGTAAGGAACAGCTCTGATTTCCATTTTACAAGGAAACAATGCCCTTAAATCTATGCAAGCAGTTTAAAAAGATGCATTTGCATGGATACAGAGCTCATTATAGGCTTTAAGCATGTTAATGATTAGATGGAAAACTTGTTCAAACAAATTATTGACTCCGGTACTGAAGATCCAACAGATAATAAACCTCTGCAAGCAGGTAGGCAAAGTTGCAAAGTTTATTCAAGGAATATCTCACCTGGCACTTCCCAAAGTGGTAAATAACAACAGTCTGGGAGCAAATATCAAATACCTGCACATCCCTTCACACCTTGGGGGGAGGAGAAGGTGAAGGTGACACTGTGCTGTCACTCATGACAAGATAAAAATGGATTCACCCGTCATATCTTTAACCCCTTCACATGTGTTTGCTGCCTACACAAACCACTCTGCAGTTCTTGAGTTGCAAGAAAAGTCCAGGAAAGCAGGAACTGAGCTGCTGGTAATATTGATTTATCTTTAGTGATGTCTCCATCATCATGAGTGGAGACTGGAGATGTGTGTAGATGCTCCACTCAAGCTGGATAGGGTCTAAACCAGCCAAACCTTTAGAAACTGGGAGGGGGGAAAAAAAAAAGAAAGTTGCGAAAAATTTATCACTGCTGCTTTCAACCAAAATTTTAAGCAATTTCTGATTTTCCCCAGGCTCCAGGCAAGCGTGCAGAGCTCATGGTATTTAAATGAAGCTCCCACAACATTTTGTGGCAACACGGTATTTTGTGGGAGAGAATGCAAAACACAGCAGCAGCACCACTGTAAACTTTGAAACGTTTCAGAGAATATCAAGCCCCAACTGCGCTGCCAATATAGTTTTAAGTGCAACATAGTGAGTTAAATTATGCAAGCAACCGTTTCTCACACAAGTGGTTCCAATGGTTTCAGACAAGGGCGATATCTGCAATCGAAAGAGGATGCTCAAAAAGTATAATAAAGAGTATTTTCCAGTGCAAAGGAGGTTACAACACTCAGACTCGTGCTTAGGTAGGTTTGCCTGTGCTCTCGCAATTCTCATTTCCTTCGTGAACTGTGTTTCAAATCTATAATTCATATAAAGTGAGAATTTCAGTGTTTTTCTTTCACTAAACAGCCTATTGTGAATGGCTCCAGGACAACTCCCCCAGCCAGGTAATTTAAACTGCAGAAAAGATAGGCAGAGACGTTATTTTCTGCAAGGTCCCAAGGTGGCTTTCAATTCAGAAAAACAATTGACTGATGTTTCTCTGTTTGCTGCCAGGAAGCTCTATGTAGTATTTCTAGAGCTTTTTCTCTACTCTACCCAACATGTGGGCTCAGTGTCAAGCTGTGAGTTTGTAAATCTTTTTCAGCACTTACCAGAGCTCAACATGAATTATGGTATTGCCAAATCTGCTTTATGCAGCTTTTTTTACACAAGAAGAAAATGTACAATTTTATGGTCAAAAAGAAACATCTACATGCTTGCAGTGGGAAAATGCAGTCAGTTGAGATTGAACCCCAGGAAAAATTATTTCCCCCTAACTCTGCTTCTTTACTGCCTTCAAACTTTGGAAACTTCTAGGCTGTCGAGCTTCACTTGGTACACGTGTTTTTTCTCTGTACCTTTATTAACTATGTCAGCTAAGATTTTATCAACTAAGACTTTATTAGCTAAGCTTTTATTAACTTAATGTCTATTGGAAAAATCCCTGCCAGCTTGGTGGATGATTCCCCCTAAAACATGTGCTATTTTTTTAAATAAAATACCTTCCTTTTTGTTGAGGAGCAGTTAGCCCAGGAGGTAAATCAGCCCTTTTGTTGAGGGCTAATAAACTTTGTGCGTGTGCATGTGTGTGCGTGTCTGAGTGACTTAATACCATTATAATAATATTATATGGCAGGCAAAAATATAATGAAAATGATAATTTGCCAAAAAGATTTAAAAAACACTGAGGTGTTACCTATCAAAAGTTCTCCTTCTGTCTATGATACAGCACAGATTGCAATCGTGACAGTAAATCTGGTGCTATTGTTAATGCCATGGCACTTTGGTTTTTGGCTTGCTTCAGTCCAATCTGTGACATGCTTGTGAATATCTTTCTTCTGTTCTGTCTGTATGGCATATGGATTTCTGGGATACAACGTCAGACCTATCCACATAACAAGTGTTCAGAGCACCTTATCATTTTAAAAAGCCAATTACTCAAAAAGACAAATGTGAAATGTTTCACATTTAATGATGAGCAAATCTGCAAAACAAATGCAATTTTGCTTCATTTGAAAAAGTTTAGTTTAACTGTAAATATTGCAATGGAGTCCCTAGCAATACACACCACGGGTAGGGACAGGCTCATTTTATGCATATTGTACATCATCACTGTCACTTAAATCTGAAAGATTTTCCATGCTAAGTTGTTTTAAATAAATAGAAAGAAATGAGATACAAAAGAGTGAAATATATGCTTCTGAATAGACTGTAAAAATGTCACTGCTAGCACTGAGCATTGGACACTTAAAAAAAAAATATTTTGAAAGTCTCTCCCAAAAAAACGAAAACTGCATATGTCTACAGAGGTAAAGGTCAGTAATGAAACAATTAACAGCAAAAATACCAATCTATTTTTTAGAAATATTTGTCAATATATAAAGAATGTTTTGTACTGCACAGAAGTGCTCAATTAATCCTGGTTTAGTGGCCGTATGTCAGATTCCCAGACTGAAATGATGTCAGCTGAAGAACTTAAATACACACAGGTTCAAAAGCAAGATTGTGTATAGACTTCAGGACGGCAGAAATTGCTGCTTTTTTGCTGCAGTATTAATACAGCTCATTCAATTAAATTCTTAAAAATGTGCATAACATACATGCTGGACTACTGCTTTCAAAATACAGTGCAGTAGATTATTTTTTTTAAAACAGGCTATAGGTGTATAAATTTGCCTCCCTGTCTGAAAAATCTATAGGCACACATAGACCTGCCAGTGCTACAGATAATTTAATGCTTGCCAGTTATCCAAATTATAGGTACTGGGCACCAGGGAAGAAATTAAAATGGTTATTTTTAATATGGGAGCATATTGGGCTAAAAGGCAGGGAGAACAGTGATATCAGTGGGAGTATTTGACTCAGCAAGGCAAATGGATTTATGTACAATATTTAAAATACATGGGAAACACATAAACATATTTTTAATATTGGAAATTTTTGTGAGTAATTTGATTTTTAAACCCTTTGCACTAAACTGATTACATTAGTAACAAAATATTCTAGAACATGGGAAACTGAATGCAGTTGGCACTGGTAATTTTAGAAGAAACTAATCTTGATATTTATAACATCATGTAGCAAGCAGAACAGTTTTACCAGGCTGGGAATGTTGAAATACAAAAAAGTTCACCTTTCAGCTATTGTGCTTTAGTTCTACTGTACTAGGAAAAAAAAAATCAGAAATCAGCTGTTGCAGTGCAAATATTAAGAAAGTTTATTATGATATATAGCCATGGAGATACCTTTTTTTAAACTGCCTGTACATGTATTGTATTGTTATATTAAATTTTTGTAATACAGCTCAGGGACTTTATATGTACAGTTGAAAAATCAGTTCATAAATTATATTTAGAAAGCCAGAAAATATGCTGAGCTACAACATTAGATAAGAACCTTGTTTTAAGTACATTCCTTTTAATGTTTTTTTAAGCTTTTGATTTAGGTTTTGATGTTTTTACCTGTAGAATGCCAGATATAATGAACAAGTAACTAAAACATAAAAAGGGTATTTCTCCCTTAATCCTGTAAATAGCTGTAATAAAAATTTCCCCAAATATTTTCTGCTATTGCTGCACATCAATGAGCACAAGCGTACATATAAACCTGTAAGAGAATGCAATTGAGGTCACAATTTCATTATGATATTTAGTTTCTACAATTTTGGATTGTAAGGGGAAAATAAACATTCATAAAACATAACACACCAAGCCACTTCATAAATTAAGCTGTATAATGTATTTAAATCCAGATGATTTACATCAGGGGTTAATTTTTACCAGTATCTTTAATGTTCAGGAGTAATGAAGACAGAGGAATAGATGGTTTTAAAATGTAGGACTTTACTAAGTGCAGAGATGTGAATTTGCAGGGAGCTGTGCAGGCTTTTAGCCTGCTTTTATAGTACGTGTTTTTGTTTTTCTGCTTCTCCCTTGCACACCCACTCACCAACTTCAGCGCTGCGCTGCAGATTTGAATGAAGTGAAAAGCTCAATGGGTAATTGTCAAAATACTTTCATTTCTCCCACTTTCACACAAGAACCAAATAAAGCCAGGAGAGTCTCCCGCTTCCCACAAACACCCAGAAATCGGCAGCATTCCACCTGGAGCTACCGAAGAGCACAGCTGAACCTCCCAGATCACAATCTCCCTTTTTTATTTATTTTTTTTATTTTTTTTTAAATCCCAGAAATGCACCTTGAAATCAAACGCATTTCTCTCGACTTTCGGGAGCTGATATCAAAACTGCGCACCACCTAGCTCATGCAAAAATCTGTTTATACACGTTCTCTCTCTCCCTCCCGGTATTACAGAAAAGAAATGTCAGTAATAATCAAGCGAGGGTGCTGAATTAAAATCTGAAATCGCTAACAAACCGATCTGTACAAAAGTGTCAGTGTTAAGATTTCCAGACTGGGGGTTGTGCGACAGAACGAGGAGCTCAGACAGAAGAAAACAGCTCTCCACTCCAGTACTTTCACCCCGTTAATCTCACATGTGCTTTGCCACGGATTTCTTGCTATTTTATTTTTAACCTCTGCTACCTTGTGGAAAGTGGGCTATTCTGAGGGTGCTCGCAAGCAAAGCTCTGATTTTACAGATGGATGTAAAGCACTGTTAAATGAGAGCTTTAAGAAGGACTTTTTCAATTTACTTTGAGCTTAAGCTGAAGTGGTTTAATCACAGCTTGTACACATCTTCTTAAAAATTGTTCTAAGGCAGGGGAGAAGTAATAATCATGTAGAAAATCATCGCGACAGCTGCTGGCTCCCATGATCCCATTTACACTTTTAACATCACTAATGAAAACCTATCTGGGCAATACCTGTGTCAGAGAGGTGTCAGGTGGTCATTTGGCACAAGAGAATAGAAAGGAATCAGAGCAGCATTTTGAAAATGACTCACTTTTTTTTTTTTTTTTTCTTGTGTGTAGAGGGGTTGGTGGGGGATTTTTTTTGGTTTTTCTTTTTTTCTTTTTTTTTCTTTTTTTTTTTTTTTTGCACCTGTTATTCTAAAATTTCTTTCAGTTACATTTCAAAACACTACAGTTGGGATCTCCTTGCCAACCTGAGATGGCATAAGCCTGGGTAACAGAACAAAATGTGAGAAGGTCCTTCTGTCTTTAACGCCTGTTCACCAATGAATCAGCCTCCAATTAATCTGTTTCTTCAGTAGGAGTTTAATAAAAGTCAAGCACACACATGTTCAGTCTTGTTTAGTATTAAAGCTGTGTTAACATTATCTGCCTAGCCAGGTCAAAAATCTTATATAATTAAATGCCAGAAACCATTTCAGAATTTTAAGGGCTTTACAATTTTCTGTAAGTAATTGATTATGCAAGGCAGGGTAGTTTAAATTTAAAACAGGATAGTGATGAGTGTGATGTCACTTTTCATTACATATTTCAGAAAAGTTTGTTTCATGGCCAAAGTACACTTAAAGCCTTACTTATTAGATTTACTATTTTGCATTTTTGTGAACTAGAAAAAAAGAAAATTAAAAATTCAACAACCTATATTTCCTTTCCACATCACGAAGTAGTAACTGAGTAGCTTGAGCACATCCTGAATTTCCACACTGTCAGGCAGGCTATCTCTAAAATCACAGACTAGGTTTTGCCCTACTCAGCTGTGCCTCTGACTTGGCTTGGAAAAGCAAGGTATTATAATACCAGAATTATGCTGCATTGCTTCCTGGTGAAGTGAACCTGTCAGGCCATAAAAAGAGTTAAAAACCAGAGTCTTGAGTCAGAGCACACCTGTGGCCCAACACAGGCAAAGAATTTCCTAGGAGATATGTGAGGAAAGTCCAATCTCCAAATAAATACAAGCTCTCTTTACTGATTAAAGTTTTGCTTCTCACCATTTAAGCATGACTGTGATTTCTGACTGACAGAAAGAAAAGGCTGAGGGAGAAATAAAAACAGGGAAAAAAAGCCCCAACATATTAACGACAAACATGCTGCTATGAAAGTGTGGAGCACGTCTCAAACTCTGTCCATAAAATCCACTCTTCATATCCCAGTTAGCAGCACTGAAGACACTGATTCCAAAGAAAGTTACAAGCAATTTAGTTCCTGCTGCCACCAAATGTTCAGCACAAAATTTGTTCCAGGCACTGTGCAGCATCCTCAGTCCTCTTGCAGTCACTTTCTGTGCCCAAGAAAGCTTCCCTTTTTCCCCTTTCCCTTCCCACAGCTGAAAACCAGATGCACTTCAGAGCTTTCCATACATCTCTCCAAGTGTCCCCAGGACCAAACGGTGGAACACTCTAATGGCATAATGCAATGCACTACATAGATGATAATGTACAGCCACATGGAGACAAAGAAGGAATTAGAAAAGTCTTAAGAATAAAAGTTCAAAGAAGGTCTGAGCTCAAGATACCAATAATTCCAGGTATAAGGACAAAGAAAAATATGAAAAATTGAACTTGTGTGTTTAAATAGACTGGCTTGTAACATTAAGTTAAGCAGCTTCATTAGTTTTAAAGCATAGTAAAATTAGAGGGGAAAAAAGGGTTAAAAAAGGAATCTGAGGCACTTGAGAGAAGGGGAAACAAAACAAAACAAAAAAGCTATTAAAAATAGAACTACAGAAAACTAGGGATGCTTATAGCAACGGAGGACAGCCAGCATTGGGTAAACAAAGACAATTTTGGAAGTGGCAGAGTAAAAATAGGTCAGTACTACATATAAGTAGAAATTAATATGATGGAAATGGTTTAACAAGCCAATATACTGTACTCTGTACAGTGCCATGATCATTAAGCTGGTGAATGGGTGCTAATGTGGTAGGAGGAAAGCAATGCATAAAAAGTCAAATCAATACAGCAAGAACACACCAGCACGAGAGCAGAAATAAAGACAATCTAAACCAACAGTGCTCTTTCTATAGTTGCTCTATAAAATAAAACTAATCAATATACAGGTAACAGAACAAGAAGTGTAGTCACAGTGGACTGAAATACAGGCAAGTATCAGTTTAAAAAAAATGTGCACAAAACTCAGGTCATTCAATGTCACTGGGGTCGAAGTGGCTAAACAATGCACAGGATGGAACAACAGAGCCCTGCACCAATAAAGCAAACAATAACATAAAACCATCAGACAGATATAAAAATAAAGGCAAGCAGCCCTGAAAGCTCTTTTAGCCTGGCAAGCCTATGCCCAGTGACTTGTA